>NC_031773.1:2562528-2740091 GCF_001522545.3 Parus major
ATGGATGCATGGATGGAGGCATGGATGCTCCTCATCCTAACCCCAAAATGAGTTAGGTGAAGCAAGAAGTGATGATGACAGAGGTGGTTGGTGTAGCCTGAGCTGTGATTCAGCCACACAACCCCGTGTCCATCTCCCAGGGGTTCCTCCTCCACAGTGTCCCCCACCTGGACACAGATGTGCCCAAGGAGCTGGGTCAGTGGATGCTGGGGAGTACCAGAACCCGCTGCAGTGGGGGATGCAAAAACCACAGCAGGTCCACTCGAACCCACTGGAATTGCTGTGTGACACCCACGGGTGTGGGGACACAGGACAGTCCCCGGAGCAGACACAGGGACTCCCTCACCGAGCAGGGTCGCGGTGCCCCCTCACCCCGTGCAGCTGGCGGGGGTGGTTTGTTGACTCAAGTGCTGTTACCTCATTCGGGGATGTTGGTTTTAGGTCCCCGCCAGTGTGGGAACCGGATCCGAGCTGCTCGGCAGCGCCTGTCAACTCCGGCCAAGGAATGCGAGCAGGGGGAGCTGCCAGGGGCATCCCTGCCGGCCCAGCGGCCTCACCCTGCCCCTCTGCAGCCCTGGAAAGGGCCAGTCCCTCCAGCTCACCCTCTGAAGGGCTTTAGGCACTGCTCACCAGCTACCACTGAGATGGTCTCAGCGAGGTTTTAGCCTCGCATCCCATTTCCCTCCCCATCCAAATTAGGGGTCTTTCCCCCCACCATGGGGTGGCGGGGGAAGAAACAGGTTATGGAGGGCTGGGGGAAAGCAGAGCTGCGGCAAAAGCAGGGGAAGGAGGATAGGGGGAGACAGGCTTTCCCTTCCCCTGCCAAGCAGAAAGTGCTGCACAGACAGGGACTGGCAAATCACAGGACATTCCAAGCGTAGGAGCACAACCCAGCGTCCAGACGTGATAAAACCACCGCCACCACCAAGCTACAGCCCCCTCCCGCCTGTCCTGCTGGGAACCAGCTTTCCAGGGAATGCTGCCCTCGGGCTGGGGTCGATTTCCCACCCAGCTCTTTTCCCAGGGACGGTAGAACCCCGCAGAGGGGCCCTGGGGAAGTTGTCCCGCTGCAAAGCGAAAGGACAGGCGAGGGACAGTGGCCATTCCCAGGGACAGCCAGGGCCCCACCATGCTGAGCTCACCCTCGCACTGTATCCGGGGCCAGCCTTCCGCCCCGGCAAGTGCATCCTGTCTCCAGTGCTGCTTCCCAAATATTTAGATAAGATGGGGTGAGATTAGGTGCGTCCCCGAGCTGGGCAGCTCCCATCCCTACAATGCAGCAAGCAGGGTGCTGCCAGCCACCGGTGGTGCTGGGATGGGAGGGGAAGGTTTGGGTGATGTACAGGCAGGAGCAGAGCCTTTCCCAGCCAGGCACCTCATTTCAGCAGGGATTAAGGGCTTCTACACAGGATCCTGTACAGGAAAGACGTGCACACAGGAACCGTATATACAGCACCTCTCATATAGCACCTGTGAGGACCAGGTCTGTGCACAGAATCATGGAATGATTTAGGATGGAAAAGCCTGCTAAGATCATCGGGTTCAACCATTAACCCAGCACTGTCAAATCCACCACTAACCCATGTCCCTGTGTGCCACATCCACACGTCAGGATCTGTGTGGGCAGGAGGGTGATCCCCTCTACCTTAGTGAGCTCCCAGATGCTACAAAGCATTGAGCAAAAAGCCTCAGGAACACCACAGAGGGAACATGGGCTCCATCCACCCCTCTCCCATCTCTCCAGGGATGCTTTGGTTTGCCCAGAGAAGCTGTGGTGGCTTTCCCACCCCTGGAAGTGTTGAAGGCCAGTTTGGAAACGGCTTAGAGCGATCTGGTTTAGGGAAGTTGTCCCTGCCCATGGCAGGGAATGGAATTGGATGATATTTTGGGTCCCTTCTAACCCAAACCACTCTGTGATTCGTTCTGTGATTCTATCCAAAAGCAAGGCACGCTCTCTTGCTCTTCCCTGCAGAGCTGTGGGGAAGTTTTAAGCAGGACAGGGACCTGTGTTGGTGGGGACAGGGGGTGGAAAGGCTGGAGATGTCCGTGGGGGAACTGTGGGGCTGCACAGCCCTGCCCTGATCCTGCTGTGGCCCCCTGGCCTCCCCAGCCCCCCCGCCCCACTTCCCTCGGGGACCTGCTATTCCTGGAAGACCGAAAGCTGCAGCTCACAGATAAGGCTGGTGCAGGGCCCCGGTGAGGAACGGCAGCCAAGAGCTCGGCTTCTTGTAAAGAAACTACTTTTAAACTTTTCCTGTTCCCTGGGAGGGCCGGCGGCAGCTGGGCAGTGCACAGGGATGAGGGAAGATCACAGAATGCATTTGGTTGGAAAAGACCTCTGAGATCACCGAGTTCAACCTATGACCCAACACCACCTTGTCAACTAAACCATGGCACAGAGAGGCACATCCAGTCTCAGAGGGGTCATTCTATAAGGATGGGACACCCTGCACCCCTGGCAATGGGGTGGGATGTTCCTGGGCAGTCCCTGCATGGGGGAGCAGTGCTGACCCTCGCTGTTACTGCAGGATGAGTGGAGGACTGCCAGCAAAAACATCTCCTTCTTTGAGAGCTTCTGCTCCACGGCCCAGCACGTGTTTGATGCCAGCAGGGACCGGTGCACGGTGACGCTGATGGCCTGCAAGCCCCGCTCCCACCAATGGGCCGTGTGGGTGGTCCTGCACCGTGAGTATGATCCCACCCTTCTGCTGCACTGGGACAGGGTGGCACTGGGGACCCTGGAGGTGGAGGCTTAGCAGAGCCCTCAGGTCTACTAGAGCTTGGCCAAAGGGCTCTGTTCCCACGGCTGCCCCATCCCAGGGGTTTGGGAGAGCTACAGTGAGCCCAGAAATGAGCTTTGTGCTCCAAGGAATACACCAGATTCCTCTGCCATGCTGAGTCAAGGCATTTACCAGACTCCAGGAGGAAGAATTCCTCACAGGTGCTTAAAACGGGGTGCCCAGTTCAAATCCTTCAACAGAGAAAACAGAGAGGAGCTTCCTGCCCATGTCAGAGCCCTGTTGGGATACCCAGCTCAGCCTGGGTGTGCCCAACCATTGCTTTAGGATCAGGGTGCCTGGGAGGTGGAGACATCCTGCTGCCCTAGAATGAGGAGGAGGAAAGACTGAGCTCCATCCTGCTCTTACTCATCACTGAGCAGTGGTTGGGTGGGTGATCCAGACTCCACATCCGACCTCAGAGAAGGCACCCAGCACTGGGGACTGCTCCTTGAGGAGCCAGGTACAGCCCCTCACTGGGCTTGCTCGTAAATCACCCACTGGAGATGGCTGGTAAGGCCTGGTGTCTCTGGGGCTGTCCCCCTTCCAGAAGGGATCCTGGCTCCGTGTCTGGCTGTGAAGCCCCTACAAGGGTTGGCTTCATCCCCACACATCTTCATCCACCTCCTCCAGAAACTGGGTCACCCCTCTGACCAGGGGATGGTAGCACAACCTGTCCCCACCTCCACACCTTGTGCTCACTAAAGCCTTTTTCTTCCCCCAGATCCCTTGGACTCTGAAGAAGTCCTCAAGGAGCTGAAGGAGAAGAAGGACAAGTTAGAGGAGGTAAGTGGGTCCCTGGCCATGGCACAGCTGCCCCATGGGTGTCCCCCATGGTGGGTGGCACAGAGCCTGACCTGTCCCTCCTGTGGCAGCTCGGCATCGTCAACATCACCTCTGACAAAATGGTGGAGGACATGACCATCAACGACGAGTTCAGCACCCCCCTGATCATCACCATCATCACCCTGGCCGGGTCCCTGCTGCTCGTCGCGGCCATCTACGGCTGCCACCAGCGCTTCTCCCAAAAGAAGGACCAGGTAAGGTGGCAGGAGGGTGGGACAGGTATCCCAAGACCTTTTCCATCCCAGAGGCATCTTCAGGAGATGAGGATCACCAGTGTTGCTGTCTCTGCTGGTGGAGACATCCTGGCTTGCTCAGTGGGCACCACCCCAGGTCAAAATTTTGAGAAGAAAGGATTTCTCAGTCTGAAACTCCATTCCAAAACACAAGCTGTACCCCTCAAACATTTTCTTGAAACACTTTTACAAGTAGTGGAGCTGGTTTGGGTGCCAGGGAGCTCCAGGCTGAGTGCAGGGAAGAAGGAGTGTCAGCAGGAGGGACACAGACACTGCAGGGCTCAGCCTTTGCAAGAGCTGGGCCAGGGCCAAATTTCAGAGCAGCAGCAGCAGCAGGATTTAAGGAAGAACCAACACAGAAAGAGAAAATAATGTGATTTTTATCTCAGGAAGCAATCCTAGGTGATTTTAGTGTAGCATCCCCCAGCAAGGACTGGCCATTCCCACACCTGGGGGTACTGAGGTTTGCACTGGTCCCAGCTGCTGATCCTGAAGATTTAGCTCTAGGACAAGAAGCAGAAAAGGAAAATAATTATGAAATCAGATTATGCAATCAGGGTAAACCATCCCCCTGACAGAGAAGCAAACCTATTTCACTCCTACTTGAAGTCATTTTCCCCTGCACCAGCTCATCCTTTCTCAGCAATCCCAACCTCTGGCCCACGGGAAAATGAGGGATAAAGTTTTAAATATTTGCAGTGCAAGGTAGGTGAACACAGGAGGGAGGAAGAGCAAACAAATGCCCCTGTCAGACTTGTTTGTACTTATCAGGTTTGATTTTTTTGGGAAGAAATAGGGGAAGAGGCAAGACCTCAATAAATATTTGACCTGCATTGTGGTGATCCCTTTGGATCTTCCAGGGTTTCATCATCCCTTGCATGAAACCTCCCTGGCTGGGGTGAAAAACATCCCACCAGGGATGGATAACAACATAACACACCCCATGTTTTTCAGAAAATGGGTAGGAATAGGGTATTTTTAGCGATGGGAACATGTCTCCCTAAAATAACCTGGTGCAGAGGAATAGGTACTAGTCCAACTTGGATGTTCCAGAGGTAAATTCCCATCAGGCATAGGGAAAAATAGCAAAATTAAAGCAAGGGATGCCATTTCCAAAAACCAAACACATTCCTCCTTCCTGGCTTTGTTTTTGGGTGGTTTCTTTTGTTCTTCTTCTGTTTCGTTTCCAAAAATGACTTGAAAGTTTGTTTGTTTTTTTTCTATTTTATTTTTTTTTTCCCTCCAATCCTCCTCGCCCCCCCTCTCCCTCCCTGTTGTTTTATCTTGGAAATACCCAGAACATCCACCCTGATGTCCCCGGGTTTGATGATGGACATGTGGCCCTGATCTTTAATGTGAGTTCCAACACAGGGATCGGAGGGGCGGGCGCCGCATCCGTAACACCCCCAGCTCTCACCTCCGGCGCTTGGTAGGGCCCAGTAGCTTTTAACAGGACTAAAGCCCAGCTTTACAGCCCCTTTCCCTTTGCTGCATGGCTGGAGGGTGCCTTGCCATGGTGGGAGAGCAGCAATCCCGGAGGGAAGCAGCCCTTGGGAGAGCCCAGGTGTGTCCTCTGCTTTGGAGCATCCCACGATCCCCACCCTGCCAAGAGTGACACAGGGGATTCCCAGCAGCGCCTTTGTACCCCCTCTGCCAGCACCAAGCCCTGTGGTTTTGCTTCTCCATCCCTCTCCTCCTCCATGGATTCTCTCCCATGCCTGTCTCCTGCCATTTACTGTGAGCACTGTAATAGAGCAAGCTGTGAATCCAGGCAGATTTTAACAGGGCTCCCCAAAAAGGGCTGAGCAAGGACTGCAGTTCTCCACCGAATCCTTCCAGGGAAGGATAGGGATGAAGGACCCACTGAGAGCCCTGTGCTTCTCAAAAAGGGCTGACCAAGGACTGCAGTTCCCCACTCAGTCTCTCTAGGGAAGGATGGGGATGCAGGAGCCCAAGTGGATGCAAAATTAGGATGGGCTAGGGTTCTGCCAAGAGGTGAAGGGCTGAGTCGGAGCCTGAAGCATATCACACCAAAAGACCAGGGTGATAAAGTTTCTGATTCCATCTTTCCCTGCCTGGTTTCCACTGAGAGTTCCAGAATGAGGAGGGATAAAGCTCAAGATCTGGAAGGTGGGAGCTGCACCTGAGTAAAGAATAATAAAGCAACTAAAAAAGGACAGAGATGGAGAGAAAGGGGAGGGGAAGAGCAGATTTGAGGTAGGGAGGCAGGAGTTGGGATGCAGTGGTGCTCAACCTCTTCCCAAGGTCCTGGGTGGAACAAACTGAAGCTGGCAGCTGCTCCTGGAGGTTTTCCACATCTCTGGCTGTTCTTTCCTCCTTCCCATCATCAGCAGAGTCTTCCTCTTGCCAGCTCCATGCTATCCCCTTGCTCCCCCTGCCTCAACCTCACCATAAGTCTCTATACATAGCTATATAAACCTATACAGGGCAGCTGTCACAGCTGGCTGGGAGGTGACAGCCCTGAGGTGACACAGCATGGCCAAGGTGTTGTTCAGCAGGGTTTATGGTTTTCTTTCCTCATAGCAGCGCCTGACTGAGGAGATGCAGACCATGGAGAACGGCTACCATGACAACCCCACGCTGGAGGTGATGGAGACCTCCTCCGAAATGCAGGAGAAGAAGGTGAACCTCAACGGTGAGCTGGGGGACAGCTGGATCGTTCCTCTGGACACCCTCATGAAGGAGGACCTGGAGGAAGAGGAGGACACGCATTTATAGAATGCAGAGCTTGATCAAGAAAAGAACAACCACCCCCCCCCAAAAAAAATCCCACAGACCCTAAACACACGCACACAGAGCTCCAAAATAAGGCAAAATTCCCCCCAAAAAGAAGAAAATCCCTTAATAAACTAATCATGGCCACTTGTGCCACCACATGGGGTGCAGGATGGAAGAGGAAAGGACATGAGAACACCTCTGGAGCACATCAACACAAGCCACTTTGGTGGCCACATCTGGCTAAGCATCCTCCATCCCCCATCCACCTCCCAAGCCAGAACTGACCAGCCATGGGCAAACAGGGTGGCTTTGCTCCTGAAGAGCTGCTGGTGTCTCCTCCAAGCATGTCCCCTCCCATCCCAGATCTGACCACACCAGCCGCATCCTCCGGCTACTGAGCAACTCAAAAATCAAGAGAAAGAAAGTAAATAGGACTGGAGATGGAGTGTGTCTGACAGCAAAGCAGCACCTGGCAATTAACAGCTTGACAAATCCTCTGGCCCACGCTGTTTAGTCATCACCCTGCCCTCCCTGACACCAAGGTAGTGAATGAAAAAAGCTGGAACAGCCTGTTCCTTTTTAATCGGGTTTCCATCCACTCCTCAGAGCTAAAACGCACAAGAGGCCCTCGTTGTGCCACAGGCAAATGGATGCATCTGGACCCAGCAGGATGGCAGGGATGCAGCAGTGCCAAGTGATGCTCAGCCCCGCTGCCAAGGGCTGTGGAACAGATCCTGCACCCACGTGGAGACTGGGAGAGGTGCAGCATCTTCTTGTTTTGAAAGGATGAGATGGAGGGAGAGGAAAAGGAGGAATTCCTGGAGTTCATCCCTGTTAGGAAGGGTGTGGAGAGCAAGAGCGATGCCTGGTCTCTAGCCCAGGTGTGATGTTGGGGGTTTTGTGGTGCAGGAGCCCAGCTGTGGTGCTGCATTTCCCCACAGAAGGATCACTTGCCTTCCAGGAGTTACACAGCAGCATCTCACAGCCCTTATCCATCCTCCACAGGACTGTGGGACACACGCACCACGATGGTTTGTGATTTTTGAGGGCATATTTTCCTGTGTGAGCAGCAGAAGAGGTAAAAGAGCAGCAGAACGTGAGCCAGGGAGCTTGGTGGCATTCAGGTGGCCCTTGGTGTTTCATTCCCTCGAGGTTTAAAAGATCAGCCCATGTTCTCAAACTCTTCTTCACAAGCCACTAAAATAACAGAGACCTTCAAAGCAACTTCCAGCTCAGCAGCGAAGCTGGGACTGAGCTTTTTCCTGCAGCCCTTGGTCTGCCACCCAGGTCTCCCTTTGCTGAAGCCTTTAAAGGGGAGAAGAAAAACATGGCTGGACTGAGGCCATTTCTGGGATTTTGACTCCCCACCACATCCCCTAAATAGCTCTAAAAGGTTGGGGAGAGTTTTATGCCTTTGCTCTGGTGAAGCAGCTCTGGCACAGGCAGGGATCATCCTCCTGCTGGGGTCCATCCTCCAGGACATGAGGCCCTGAAGGTCATGTGGCTGAGTCCCTCTCCCAACGTGAGGATGGTGCTTGTCCCAAACCCTCTGCAAGCCAGAGGAGCTGCAGATAAGAGCGATGCCCAAACATGGCCCTTCTCCTCTGCTTGCCATAAACCAAGGCACGACAGGGAGATTTCCTTTGGGCTCTGCCACCAAGCCAACCCAACTGGGATCTGCTCCCACAGCTGCCCTGAACGAGGGGAAAAGCAGAGCCAAGCAATGGGAAGCTTGGAGAAACCCTGGTGGAGCTGGGAGTTCTCAGGAAGGAGGGGATCGGGGTGTTTTGCTCAGCCCCAGGACAGGCACTGGCAGAAGATACAAGTGGCTCTTCCCCCTTCTGTCCTGCACTGAAGGGCAGAGTCTGAAGTGTTCAAACCTTTATATTTTTGTATGTAAATATTCCTGCTACTCATTAGCAATGTATTCCGCACACTTCACTTACCTGTGCACTGCACTATGGGGAAGTAATTTTGGAGGGGAGGGGAAATAACAAAATAAATTATAAAAAAAAAAAAATTAAAAATCTTAAAAATAAGAAAAAAAAAAAAAAAAAAAAAAAAAAAAATAAAAAAAAAAAAAAAATTAAAAATCTTAAAAAAAAAAAAAAAAAAAAAAAAAAGAAAGAAAAAGCTAAAGGCCAGCCTGATAGGGGATTAAAATTTGACATGAAGCAGAAAAACACCTCTTGCCCAGATAACTTTTTGCCACAGCTTTGTCCCTGTTCAAGTTCAGCTCTTTAATGTGGACACGAGTCTCAGAACATCCACAATTACTCTTGTGAGCATTGTGGCCTCCTGGCTGCCCTGACAGACAAGCAGCAGGTCCATGGCCTCACATTTCTGTCCTTCCCAGAAAACAAACACAGAGAGAACACAGGGCAGCAGTGACACTGTGGCCACCGGGGCTGGAGCTGCCACGAGGACACCCCTGGCAGGGCATCTCCAGGCAGTCGGGCTTTGGCACGTGCCTCAAGATTCCCCCTTCCCAACAAAGAGATGCCAAAGTGCTTTAATGAGTCAGGTCCAAAGACTTTCCAAGAAAACCCTACAGAGGCTTGAGATCAAGTAACCTTAAATCTTTCCGAGCAGAGACCAGTGAGGATATTAACTGCTCAGCAAGTGCTTATAGTGATTTATATTTGAATAGGAATTGTACATTTATTTATTTTTCCAGACACCATATTTTTAAACCACTAATATTTTATAGTAGATTTTCCTTCCCCTATTTAAAAGAACTATTTCCACAGGAAAAGAAAACAGTACTTTTTTCTTTTTTTTTTTAATGTTGAGAACATTCTTTTTTTGGAAAAATAAAAAAAATCAGGTAGGAAATGCAGCAATGAGCATCTTTGGCCTTAACCCTTCCCTTCGTAGACTGTAGCCATAATTGTTAGACCAAAAAGAATTAAAAAAAAAATAAATTACCGAGGCATTTCCTTCCTCCCTGCCCCTCCTCCCTTCCCTGCACTCCTCTTCTCTCCCCCAAAACAGCTTTAACATCCCACACATTGTACAAAGAGATTCCTGCTCTTACCTTTCGGCGAGAGCTTTACTCAGATGTCCTTGCAAGAGACTTTTCTATTTTCAGATTCACGAGGAAATGTGTAAATACTTTTAGGAGCATTTTATCTCCCGCTCACAGTGCCATGACCCAGCTGATGAGGTTGATACTGTGACTGCTGCCTACAGAAGACACACAGGTCAGAATCCATGAGGGACTGGAGAAGGAAAACCTAATTCCCCAGGTGGTTACCTGTTGAACCTTGCGCATGTAGTAGGGCTCTTACTGCGTAGCAGCATCTCTCATGGGGACAGGAGTCTGATTTACACTGGAATTTACTGAGGAACTGGATTGTAAGAGATTATTCTTGCATTTTCCTACAAATATATTTTGAGAGCATCATGTATTTCTGTCAATAAACATTCTTACTTAAAAGACTCGTGTCTTTGGATGAGTGAGGAGGAGGTGGGCAGGGCAGAGGACAAGTTCCAGAGCCACAACTTCCTGCTCTGGAGATGGGAAAACACTGGACCAGCTGGAACAAAACCAGCCCAGACCTTCAAGGTAGCCAGCTACAGAAGAGCCTGATTTTTCCTAAGCAGAAGTATTATAGTGGTGGAAAACCTATTAAATTTAAAAACCAGAGGACGCAGGGGTGGGCAGCTGGGGTGATGTGAGGGCACCAGAGCCTAAACACTTATTTGAGCTCTTGGTGCCTTCAAGGAGTCAGAGGGAAAGGCAGCTCACCCTGATTCCTGCATTTCATCCTTTTTTCTGCATTTCACCCTTATTTATTTCCGCATTTCATCCTAACTCACTCAGGTCTGCAGCCCCTTGCACTCAGGCCAGGCTGTGGAGGAGGGAATCAAACCTCTCATCCATGAAGCAGGAGAGGCATCACCCAAGGGCAGCACAGGGGCAGCAGCAGCGTGGGCAGATCAGCAACTCCATTGGCCTTCAAGTGCCCAAAATAAAACATTTTGTTCCAGGTTAAGTTTCTGCTTATGTAAAGGGAAAAAAAAAAAAAAAAAAGGTAATTTGGTTGAAGTCAGATATTAAAAATCAGCTGTTTGGCACAGCCTGTGTTCTAACTCTGTGTTCTTCCCCAGAAAAAGTTCCTGTGAATGTTGGGAATATGCTGGATTTATGGGATACTGACTGAGCTTATCAGTGACGTCAGGAAACAGGGCCAGACATAATGCACCGCTAGTTTCACAGTTTCTCCAGCACTAAAAGACCTTCACAGGCATTTTTCCACTCTCCGAAACAATGTGAGAATAAACAGATCTTAAATCAACACCCTTGCTAGCATATACTTTTTTATTAAGAAAAAAATGAACAAAATACATTCTCTCCTTATGTACATTACATACAACATAACTACATTTGTAGTTATTCCTTGTGTCACTCATTCATTTATGTACAGCATGGGGCTCACACACCAACCCAGAAATCATCAAAGATGATTTATGCCAAGGAAGAAAATTAACACTCCAGGCTGAACAAAGATCATCCATAAAGAAAAGGGGAGGGAAGGAGAATCACAAGAGTCCAGGGAAGATGCCTGTAACCACCATGGGCTCAGCACAGAAGCAGTATTTGACCTGCCTATTGAAACACATGAGCAGTTCACAGCTTTCATCACCCCACGGATGCTTCTTTCCAGCCCAGGGCTGTCCGCACCTCTCAGCTCAGCTCTCCTGTGCTCAGGTGTCCCAGACAACAGCTGCAGGCAGACACCAAAGGGAATCCAGACGGACACCAGAGCCTGCAGGATTGCTAGGGAGGTGCAAACGCTTCAAGCTGGGTGCCAAAACAGAACAGAGAAGCCAAATTGTGGACAGGGGGTGGACACTCACACTTCCAGCACTAGGGAGGGAGAACCAGCTTTTGGGGACCACACTGGGGCGTGGAGGACAAGATAATGAACACTGAAAGTCCAGACAAACAAACCATCACACACCACATCAGAGCAGAAGCAACAGTTCAACAACCAGCTCGAAACCCCACCCCAATCAGTGCCCAGCCAGCTCACTGGTGTTTGACCCCAAGACACCCAGGTCCTGTCCATGCCACCAACTCCCCTTAGAGGGGCAATTACAGCAGTTTCAAAGGGCAAACATTTAACAAAGCTCAATACTCCCAAAAATGACACATGCTGCATCTCAGCACCTGAATGCACATGTACAACACCACCAGCCCCCATGGATGGGAATGTCACCTCCAGCTAACTGGGAATGAGACCTCAGACTTTCCATCTGCCCCTCAGCAAAGTGGTCTGTGTGGTTCGGGGCCTCCAATTCCCAAGACTCCCATGAACACATTTGTTTGTATAATTAAGTTCTTTTCTCTGGTTTAAGGTCTCCCCAGCACCCCCTCATTTCCTGCTGTGGAGGAGGGAGTGCTGGAAGACACAGCAGAAAATACAGCTTTAGCAAATGGCAACAGCTACTAATAACGAGGGGTTTGTTTTCCTTTCCACTACCCTGCACAGCAGCTTCTGAAGTGATGAGTGTTTTGCACATCAAAACATCAACAGGAGGGGACAGGAATGAGGAGGGAGAGATGAAGGCAATATTCACCCTCCACTGCTAGTTTGCATTCCCAATGACCACAGCAGACAGGAGGGGAAACAAGTCAGCAGCACAGTAGTTCTCCTCCATTTTTCCCCTTTTAAGAGCTGAGTTTTTGTCAAAACCTCAAAAAAAACAAAAACAACAAAAAACCCACTTTTCAACCTCAGCTTTTATTTTAATGAACAGACCCTGTTCACACACCACAGTACTTCTCTATTTAGTGAAGCACTGAGTAATTGATTGAATCCCTTGGTTACTAAATCAGGATATTTAAAGTATATTTTCCTATCACTGGGGAGTAAAACCTATCCATTGCTATTTGGGATGTGGAGATGGCTGCAACCACTGGAGCCACTGTTATGGTCTAGCCTCCCCACCATCATATTAATTAAAAAGTACCTAATCTCCTTTAATCGAACTGGCAGCTTTCATCAGAAAGCTCAGAACGTTTTCAGGTTTTAACAATCCCTTAAAGCAGGCAGACCTGATCCAAAAGCCAATGGTGCTGCACCACCTCCAGTCTGTTTGAGCAGGGTTAAGCCCAACTGGCTTCCTTGCAATTGCTGTGGAGAGAAAAAATTTTGTATTATTGTCTCTGTTATCTTTAGGGTGGACAGAGGCCAAAGCTCGAGGTGAAGCTCCAGGATTAGGAGACCCTGATATTGTATCACTTCTCTCTGAAAAAGAGCCAGAGAATCCACATTGTAAAATCAGCTCTGATTTTAGAATTATTTTAGCTTTTTTATATTATTTTAGCTTATTTTATAAGCTACTGTTAGGAGTTCTTCGAAGCCCTTCCACAAAGACAGACCACACCTTACACACCTACTCACATCCCTGTAATTAAAACTAATTAAAAATCCCAAAACTATTTCTCTTCTCACTCCCTCTGCCCAGCTACGCTGCAGAAATAAACCAAACACCGCAATACCTGTGAAAGTTCTGGATGATTAGAGCAGGTGCAGGAACCTAGGACAACTTGAGGGTTGATATCATCACCTTTTTCTTCTTGGGGCCACACAAAATAAACCTTGAGATGGGAGGGAAGAATCACAGCACTGAATACGATTCCATACAGCACAAGTAAGTAAATGTGTGCTGCAGTGGGAAATCATCTCCCATGTTTCCCTGTCCTTACCTGGGATGAGAAACAGCCCTGGAGAGAACAATGTAAATCACAAGGAACCTTCCTGACTGATTCAGAGGCAGCATGATGGAGTTTTGCAAAGGAAGCAACTGGAGTACAATGTGGAGAAACTGATGCCTCAATAACCACAATGCAGCTCTAACCTTTTATTCCTCTGTAAGTGCCCATTAAACTCAGGAAAGTCTGAAGCATTTTAATAGCAATGAACAGCCACACAGGGAAAGAAAATTCAGAATAAATGGGGGAATAACCAAGGGGTTGTGCTTTAACTATCACACCTGCTAGTGGTAAGATTTTCCTTTCAAATTAGCAGCAAACCCAAAAATCTAATCTGACTGAGCCAGTTTTGAGCTGTTCACTCTCATCCCTGTTTCCAGGAATGAACTGTGACTCCATGCTGGAGCTGAACAGTCAAGTGAGTTCTGACAGCACTCACACTCTCCAGGTCATCAGTAAAAGCTGTGCTGACTTACAGCAAACAGCTGGAAGCCAAGGCAATGTGGAGCTGTGTCTGCACCAAGTGTAAATTGAGATTTCAGGGTACTGAGGTGATGCACTGACAGCACCTCCATTGGAAGCAGAGCATTGAATTTGGGTCACAGCAATATCTGGAGTTCACCCCTATCAAACTGAGCCCATGAAAGCAAAGCAGACAGCAGCAATGTGTTACCCTCAGGATCTGTGCTTGAGGAAGGTGCTGCCCTGCAGAGCTCCACACCTCAGCCACGCAGCTGGAATTACACACAACCCACACAGCATCCTCCTCGGAGGTTTACGGATATCACCAAAGCACACGTGGATAATCCCAAACTCCAGCCAGCTCCATGACCTCTGCCTGGAACGCTGAGGGGACACCTGCTGGCATCCCTGGGAGGCTCTCCTGTAGCACTCTCCAGCAGCAATAAGCAGGTCATTAACTGCCTTCCACTCCAAAGCTGCGTTTGGATCCATTGCCTACGGACAAAAGCATCTGGAGTCAATTTATCCAAGCACTGAGCCATGGACTCTTATCCTCGTTCCGGTACAGTTAACCTACTTTCTCCACTCCAACTTTTCATTATACTAGAAGCTTTCAGTAAAAGAGGGGTTTTGCCTATAAGCCATTACCACAACTTGAATAATCTCCAGGATAACCTTTTCCATGACAGGATATGATCAGGTCTCCCATTCCCACAGGCATTTAGATACATTAACAAGCTTCTGACAGCACATTTACATTTCAACAGTATTTACAGCTTATATACTATGAGCAATCTATAGCAAGAACAAGTCATACAGTTGTTCTTAAACTCTCCTCTCACAAAATAAGACCCATCTCCAAATTAACACATGTACTTATTAAAATAGGCCAAGCTCAGAGTTTCTATAATCTTCCCCCTAAATCAAAACACCAATAATTTTAATTTTTCAACTGGGTCCACCTCTGTTTCTGTAATAAGTACAGCTATAAAACAACACAAGCACTTCCAAAGACATACATGAACTGCTTTTACTGTCAGGACTTCACTTGACAATAGCCAAACATTCCTTAACTCTGAGCCAACTAATAATCTAAAATTCAAAGCATACACGGGGACTCAAGGTTTCACAAGACATTTTTCCACTTTTAAAAACAACAGGACCAAATGGAAACATATCTACTATTTTTTGCCATTCTCCCCAGAAGTGGCACAGGATTACATCAGCAGAACTACTGCCTGTACAGAGATGGAGGCTGTACTCATGTTATTCAAACTTAAAGTTCACTCAATAAGCTCTACAAAAGTATTTATTTCTCGATTCTAAAATGCAGGAGGCAGCAAGAGAGCTGATAGTATTTGTGTTACAGCTACCTACCACCCTCCTGAGTTTGACACAAGCAGCATTAATGCTCATCTTTCTCACAGTAAGAGCAGCAAACAAGTTTGAAGCATTCCTCAGGACCCTGCTCTGAATCCATCACTCACCAGCGCAGGCTGGCACAACACAAAACTTCGGGACAGAGAAAACTCCCCTGGAAGAATCTGCACACATCAGGAAAATGGCTCAGCAAACAGCTGTTCCACAAAGCCCTATGGAAAACATTCTTCCAGAGTCATTATTCGGCTTTGGAAGGAGTTTCTTCTGGAAGAAGGAATAGCTCATGGAGCCCTGGACACTTGTGGCTTCCAATTAAAGAAACACACAGATGAGCAGTGGAAATCCCTGGCCACCACTCCCACACCTCTGCCACCCTCCTGCAAATAGGTGGGTCCAGTTAATTTGCTTACTGACTCCTTAATCTTTAAACTGTAATCATTAAATCACTCAATTTTCAGGCTGGGTAATTAATTATAATCAATAACCAAAAAGTTTCAGCAATTTCATTTAACTTTGTGGCTCCACAAAGGGAAGCTTTTCTATGCTCTTTAGGAAAATTCCTAATTTCACTCCAGTTGCCACTGCACAAGGCAATGCCTTAGAAAAGCTTTTCCAGCTGGGTGTTCCCAGACTGATTTTTCAAAATAAGATTTTGCTAACTGAAGTTCTGATAGGAAGCTCCAGCGTGATCCCTGAGCCAGCGTGTACCTGTGTACACCCAGAGCCATTCCAGGCAAACAAAAACCAAATTCCAGAGGTTTATTTACACAATTGGGTACAACTACTTTAACTACCCATGCAAGATGCCACCCAGGGAAAAGACAAACTGAACTTTTCCAAGACAATGTTCTCCTTCCTCATTATGCTCAGCAAAAGGAAGAGATGATAAGAATAAACACATCACAAATATCTTTAAAAGAGCCAGAAGATAACAACTACAATTCATTTCAATGAACATTTTGCATCACCCTTCAGGCCTTCCCAGGACCAATACTAATTAATGAGATCCTCAAAAGAAAAGAGGCAAAAAGGTAGCTAAAGTGGTTATAATCTCATTTAACAACATGTAACAAAGTCCTTCTGCCACATGACAACATTTTGGGTCACACTGCAAGAACAGAACATGCTTGGAGAAGTCATTTTGTGAGAACTCTTAACAACATCCACCTCCTGACTAAGAGGGGTTGTGTAAAACAAACATTAACAAACTCACTTAATTCTACCTAATCCAAGTGACCAAAAAAATTAATTCCAAAGGGCTTTATTTCTTGAAGAAAATGTGTCACTTGACAGGAACAACATAAAGAATAATTTCTTGTTTTGCAAGGAGATCATCCAATGAAGGGTATTATAAGGGTCAGAGTCAGTAAAGAACCAAACACAGGGATTTCAAAGGATATTTTAAAAAAAAAAGCTAAACCAAGAGTGAAGTCTGGATATCTGTATCAAGTTTACCCCACCCTGACTTCCTCTAGCTTTAAAAGACATATCATAACCTTGAACTTTGGCTTTAAAGACCCAAAACATGACGAATGAGTCCCTCTCTGACAAGGAAAGATGCTTTCCTTCGCAACACCTTATTTACAAGTTAACACAGAATTTACAGATAAAACTACTCACTGTAGTGCAAAGATTATGTGGTGTCAAGATCATACACAAAGTCACCTTATAATCTAAAGTAAAGGCAAATAGAGTATGTTTGTCTTGTCTAAGCTAAAGAGCAGCCTCAGACACAGCCTACAAGCAACGATGGTTAGGTTCCAAGACTTTTCAAGCACAGCTCGGATATTTATGACCTCGCATGCACTGGGCTGTGAAACATTTTCAGGTGGCTGTTTTCAGATCCAATGGGTTTCTCTACTGTTTGTATTTTGGGCTTTCTGTAATGAGCACATCAGATGCTTTCCTGGAATATCACCAGTGTCTTTAAAGATCAGCATGCAATGAAATGCAAACTACCTGTGTTGCTGCCTGACAACAAGTGGCCGGTTTTGAAAGGAAATTTATACTTCAGTCAGAATTTTTGGTTAAAAATTTAAAGCGGGTAATGCAGCATACATCAATGCAAAGAGATCATGTGACTCCTAGCCTTAAGGACAAAAAGAAGGAAAGACCCTTGGCAAAGCCACAGAAAGCTTTCCCTTTGGATTAACCTCTCTGGCCACACGGTGCCTCTGCTGCTCAACAAATACTGCAGAGCTGAGCAAAGTTTCTGCTGGTTAATCACCAGCTGCAATCCATGAACTGTGCTGGTGCGAGCGGCATCGATCTGCTCGGGACAAAGGCAGGTCAATATTTGATCATCCTGAAGTGCTCTCGTTAGCTGGGACTGTCAGTCCTGCAGAATCAACGTTCCCCTCGCTCAAACAAATCATTGATTTGCACGACGCTACAGAACACAGAGACGAGGCTGCCGGGCTCCGCGCGCGCCCCCGCCGCAGAGGACAATGAGTTTGGATCGAATTCCTGTCACACAGATCAGACCTGACACGATGCACTGCTCACCAGCAACACCATTCACAGCTCTGGACGTTCCTGAACTTCCCCTGCCTGCTCGCCAGGGCTCCTCCACCTAGGTGTATCTTTTGGGTTCTTTTAGCCATCCAAGGTGGACACACAACAGCTTATGAAGAGCTTGGTTAATTACAGAACCACCACAAAGAGCATTTAATCATCTGAGTGAAGCTGAGGATACACAAGCAATGAGATCAGGTGATAAAGGAGCACAGCACCATTAAATTTAAGTTACTAAAAGGTTGCAGAATTTTGGCTGGTTCCATTAAAAGTGCTCATTTCGATCTCAATGGAAGCAACAACTCAGCTGGAATATTGCCCCAGTATCTACATTTGTACTGTATAAACTCTACATTAGTTAACAAAGCCTCAGCACAGGTAGAACACCACAAAGCCCAGCAGTGATGTAAAACTTTCCACATCAATAGGAAAAAAACCTGCCACGTTCCAAAGAAACAATTTCATCAGATTTCATTTCCCACACTGAGTGGATTATTCTGCAGACATCTGATTTGCCATCCACTGAAGTACAGTGTCTGAACAGTCTCAAGTGACAGGTTAAAAACACTTCACTTGTACAGTCCTCCCTGAAGACAAGCCTGGCCTCTGACATACTGTTCCTTTCTAAGTGATTAAACACCAGTGTGAGGTTTTGAAATTTATTTCTAATGCACCAGGACTACAAAAGTCACACAAAGAACATGATAAAGAGGCAATACAATCAAAGCAAGCAGACACTCGAACTCTGAAAAAGACACTTGACTAACTCTTTATTTCAAGAGTCCAAATCATCTTTGCATACACGGGACTTCCACCAAGTTCAACAGGAGCCACAGCGGGTGCAGCAACAATACCCAACTGGCATGAACACTGCTGGACAGAGAGTTTTGCAGTTTCATATAAATATTTACATCTGCCAGTGTGTACTGAATGCTCACAGAGACCGAATGCGGAGTTGGGTATGCATGTCCTTCATTCCACCTCACAGTGCAGCACCAAGCCCTTACAGTGTTTATAAAGAAGGCTTTCAGCAAAAGGAAGAATACATTTTCTATATATATATATGCATCAGCTCATTTTCAGAGATCTATGCTAAGAAGGCCTCCCTCACATTCAGATCTAGGTCTAAAATGCATTGACAAGGGAGCTGCATTACATGGGAAGGAGACAAGCTGTTGGGAGCAACGCCCTGTACACATACACACGGACAAACGCACACAGAAGCACATGGAAACGAAGACAACCTGCTTCAGAAATCCTACACCCAACCTGAGGTCAGGTTGCAGAGGTTGGGGGTGTGTGTGTTGGAAGACCCAGTTCTGCCAGGCTCGCCGAGGACCCACAGAGTTTCTCAGTGGATGAGCACAGCAGCAAAGAGAACAATCTCTGAAAAGGGATCCGTGCGGGCAGCGACCGCACTCCTGTTTTCTGGTTGTATCTCGGAGGTTCCCTCTTGCCTGCCAGGTTTAAGTGGAAGGCTCCAGAGAACAGGAGACAGGGATGTAGGTAGTCAGTTTAGATGGAGTCTCAGAAGCAATTAGACACGACTGTCAGCACAAGTCCGGGAAGGGAAGACAGACGGTTTGGAACACACGCTTGCCTTCCCATGACACACCGTGAGTACAAAACTCAGGACGTAAATTACATCATCTCAACATGTGCCGGTGTCCTACCATCAAGTTATTCAGCTGCTGAGGATGGAGTTGTAGAATAAAGCAATACATCATGACTAGCTACAAATGAGGAAAGAAAAACCTCTTCCCCCTCTTCCTCAGGAAACGCAAAATAAAACCCATCATCTTTAATCCCAGACAACTGACAAATCTCAATTTTTCCCCCATAGGCAAAAAGATCACTGCATGACTGGGTTTTATTTCTTCTTCTTTTTCCCCCACCTTTTCATCTTATATTTGCTAACTCAAAATCCAAAGTCAGAAAAAATATATATATTTAGTCAGAAGTATGTCAGTTACATTTTATTAACCTACTCCAAGGGAAAAGCTCCAGGGATTCACCATACAAGTATAAAACCCCTTTCAAACACCTAGGGGTTACTATATTAACTTCATCCCAGCAGTCAATCAATGCAGTAAAAAAATTAAAATACTGAAAATGGATGCTTTTCCCCTCTTCCATGTGTCCAGTGATTGCTCCGTTACAGCGTGATGAGGTCCACCAGGTTGCCTTTAGGAGGGGTCATGTTGTCTGGGAAGAAGTTGACTAACGTGTCAAACAGCTGAGTTCTCTGGGCATACGTGTGGTCAACGTCTGAAAATCCTGGGGGAGGAAGGAAAGGGGAAAGTAAGTGACTCTTCCCAATCCCAAACACTCAGTTTAGCTGTGGAATTGTCCATTTGGGAAAAATGTTAACAGCTCCCTCTGCCTCCACTAATAAGGCTGCCAGCTCTCCGTCCCACTCCTGTGAGCACATATACAGAGATTATGTCACCCCAAGCCATCACTGCCATCAAAATACCATAAAAAGTAATAAACAAATGCCTGTCAAGCTCACTGACAGCCCTGAAGAAACAGGGGAAGGAGGAGTTCTCAGGGGACTGCTCTGATGTCCCAGAAAATAAAATCCATGTAGCTATTTTTATTTAGTGCCTCATTTCTTCTGTCCTCAGGCTTTCTTCATTATCGTCACTGCCATAACCAGAACTGTTCCTTGGATTGCTTGGAGTTTTCCTTGAGATAAACTCTGCTGACAGCAGGAGTTCCAACTCAGAGTTGGTATTTATTCACTGGACTTGCACCTGGCTGCATCCTGGCACACGGGAGCTTTGCAAACTGTTTTCTGGAGTGCTGCCTCCAACGCTGCAGGGTTTGGTTTGTATTGTTTATCCAAATCCTACACTAAAACCATCACCAAGAACAACAGGGCAGGCACACAATGATCTCCTCCGCTTTGGATTACTTCCATTGCTGCTATCTCAAAGGAATGCTTTTTAATTCAGTGAACTCACTCTTCAGTTAATCAAAGTCAACCAAGTTAATCAAAACAAGGAGGGCTAGGTTTTTTATTTTCAAAGCCTTTCTTGATGTACATATCCTCCTATCTGTAAACCCAGAATCTGGATAAAGTATTGTACTGAGTCAAGAACGAATTCATCTTTTAAAATGCTTAAAAATATGGAAAAGTTTTGAGGGTGGTGAAGCACTGGCACAGGTTGCCTAGGGAAGCTGCTATTCCCATAGCTGAAGTGATCAAGGCCAGGTTGGATGGGGCTTGGAGCAACTTGGGATAGTGGAAGGCGTCCCTGCCAATGGCAGAGGAGGTTGGAATGAGATAATTTTTGAAGGTCCCTTCCAGCCCAAACCATGAGTTTTCACCAGTCTATGGAAAACCCAACTTCTCTGCAACTTGGGTTTTCTTTCTTTAAAAAAAGTTCATCTTACAGGGTCAACTTGATGTCTTCCAAACCACAGGAACTCAGCAGAGCTTCCTCATCCAGCAGGGCAGAACTGCAGTGAGCTTTAACTTTCTTAGACTGGGAATTGTACCTCCATCAAAAACTGAATTCATCCATTCTCTTAGCAAGAGCTCAGTGACTTGAGGATACTCCAGCAGTACAAGGATGTAATTTCTGCCTGTAGCTCTCCTGAAGCTTGCCCAGGACGAGGCTCAGACCACTCAAAGAGTTAACTGGACAAAACAGCGGCGAAACAAATCACGGCTTTGGCTCAGCCCTCCTGTTTCCAGCCCTTCACGCCACTGTTTTCTCCACTCTTGACACTCTGCCCAAAGAACTCGTTCTGCAGAGAACAGAGCGAACCAAACTACTCCAGGAATTGCAGTTATCACAGCAAACAGAGCCGTAGCCATGCTGTGAGATTCCAAAGTGACATGACAGGAGGTGCTTTATTCTGACCAAAGCTTCTGTTTACTTGGGTAACAGTGAAGGATCAGATGTAATAAGAGACACAAAATGATCCCGGGAGGCATTGGTTTAAAACCACTGATGTTGACAGATGTTTTAAATATGGGTTTGAGGCACTGGACACTGGTCATTATAAATAACCTCTCAAATGTCTGGGTAGTGGCATTTTGCATATTGAAAAGAGCCTGAAACTTTGATAGGAACTATAACATTTGATATAAAAATCAGTAGAAACTAAGAGTAATTATTAAAGGGAACATCATGTAATTCCTCCGACACACAATACTCACCAAGAGTCGTGAAATCCGAGCCAGACTTAAATAATGCTGAGGCAAGAAGCTGAAACTACAGAAGAGGTAAAGGGACAAAGCAAGAAAAAAAGTGTTATTAACCACACAGGCAAAAATCCCAAAGGAGTCATAGAAGTACAAGTAGCTTTAGAAGTACACAGCTTTAGAGTTTCTGTGTTTTCTCTACACAACCCTTGTAACTCCTGTGTCATACACATGAATAACAGCAGCAGGCACTTCCACACGAGCATTACAACTTGTCATCCTGGCACAAGTTAGATGGTTTTTCCTAGAATTAGAGCAGTGTTGATGCAATGAAAGGTATTTGACTGAGAGCTCTAAAAATCTTTTTTTTCACATATAATTTTTTGCCTCTTTGGCAGAAGGTAGAGTCTCTTCCACACAATAACATTCCCAGAGATTAACATGGTACAGGCTCAGCAGCCAAGGATTAGATGGCACAAAAACAGGGTAATTGCTGGAGTGAGCATGAATCTCTTGAACACCGAGTAAGCTCTGCCCTGACGAGCTGTGGATAACCAACCCTGCCAGTGTTCAAGGCCAGGTTGGACTGAGCAATCTGATCTAATGGGTGGCATCCCTGCCTATGGCCTTAAGGTCCCATCCAACCCAAACCACTCTGGTTCTAATGACAACAACCCTTTGCAGTGCCAGAGATCTCATATCACAAATTTAAGGCAATATCTTCTTAACTAAAAATAAAAATTCTTTGTTTGGGAACATCAAGGCCACGAATAAAAACATTTTTATTAACACATTCATGGTTTTATTCTCCCTTCATGTTTCACTGATAGATGGTGACCACAGTGTCTTCCTCTGCCCCTTGAATGCTGTTTCCAGTTACCCAAGGAACAGCAAAGCTTAGTGCTTTGTCATGCTCCTGCAAAGAAAGAGTTGATTCCTTAAAGCCTTGGAATCTTGTGTCTCCTACCCTTGTGTCTTTTCAGCACCCAGACTGAAGGAAATGAAGGGAGGAAAAAGCCAGAAGAGAAGCAAATATGTTCAGGGAAGGAGTGGAAAGAACAGCCAGGCATTACATATCCATCAGTTTAATTTCAATTTCAAGAAAAAATGGGAACACAGACAATTTGTAGGCATGTAGGAGTGGAGAAGGTGATGAGTAGCAGCCAACGTGAATTTGGCAACAACAAGTTGTCGCACATCAATCTGATTTCTCTTACGAGGCAGAAGGCCCTAGGGATGGGACTTGGCAATAGACCTTGTCCATTCTGACATTCATAGGAATTCTAACACTTTTATATGGTATTTAAGGCACGTTGTCAAGGCATCACTTAGATTAAGCCAACAGGGAAAGGCAAACAGGTCAAATAACTTTACTGTGGGTGGCCATCAATGGTTTGACATCAAAATGGAGCCTCAAATCAGGAATGATTCATCTGTGCCCCAGGGTCAGCATCACCCTGGATTTTCAGTGATAACCTGCTTGGCAGAACAGGGCAGGATCACCAGACCTTACACCACACTCAGACTGACTGCCAGCATGGAACAGACAGCTTTCCAACTGTTTTTCCACTTAATCCAAATTATGATGATGGATTGAGGTGCATTTCACCAAGGCCAAGTGCAAATCAACATAAACAGGAAAAATCAGCAATACGGAACAGGTGCAGAGGCTCTGTGAAAATGCACTTAGGAGCTACAACAGATCAGTATCACTTTATTATTAAACTGACAAATGCATGAAAAGGAGCAGAATCTTCAAATAAAATACTCTTGCTGTTTTAAAGTCTCCTCTACAATAAGGCACCCATTTTGGGATGCCCTGTATCAGTTAGCAACATATGAGGAAAGCACTAGAAAAAAAAATTAAGTGTTCTGAAAAACAAGTTCTATGAAGAAAGCTCAAAGGAGTCAGGGCTGCAGAACAATGGCCAAGCACAAAACTGCCAGAAGTCACAGATGCAAAAGGCTACTACAAGAAGTAGATCTACAACCAAATGCAAGAAGCTACAAAAACACTTCAGTAAGATCAATTTCAATGTGACATCAAGGGAAAAAACAGGCTAAAATAAGGATTGTAGCGTTCTAGGGTAAGTCTGCATCCTTTGAGGAGGGTATGGCAGGAAGGATACAAGATTGACAAACTGGAGATGAGGGGGAAGGGAGTGTAAAGTGCCCTCCTGTGTGTGAGGCCTGGTTACACAAAATCACTGCAATGCCACACGTGGATTCCACCGTGAGCCTCATTTGTGAGGGCAGCTTGGCTTCCCAGCAGCACCGTACTTAAACAGCTGCCCAGCATAAATAGCTCCAAAAGTTCCAATAAAACCCGTGGCTAAATCCGTGCAGCTTCTGAGAGCAAATGCCAGGCTCTGGCCATCCCTCCCTCCCACACAATTGCCTGGTGGGCCTGCTGCCAGCTGCCTGGTGCCACACAAAGCTGGGACAAAGCAGACGCCACGAGCTTCCAGGGGTTCTTGTGCTCCTGCAGCAATGCCCTGCTGGGAGCACAAAGCCACACTGGGGCTCAGGTGCCCGACTAAGAGGCCAGATGAGCAGGGTTCAGCCAGGAACTCGCTGACCTGAGACCAAAACACTGCTGAAAACGGCCTCTGCCAAGTATTCCAGCCTCATCTGCACCACACATGATAGATTTTCATGGCTATGAGCTTCTTTGCAGATCTGCAGGGAAGGAGGATCTTGTTTCCTTCTCTGCTGATGGTACCACACTTGAGTTAACCTTGAGGGCTGTTGTTTGTTTGGTTTGAAATTAAATTTGTGTATCAGCTCACACTTGAAAAGCACTTTCTGATAGAAAAGTCAAGCATGTGAGTTAAGAACATCATTTAAGGACAGTGCTGAGCCTAAGCTGGTTCACTCTGCTTTTGTATTACAATCCCAAACCCTACAATGTTCTCCCAAAGAATCCCTATTTTTTTTTCCCAAAAGCATAGGACAGTTACTGCTCACTCAATACCAGGTCTCCTACTGTTCCCAGCAGATATCCAATGTACTATTTTCTTCACGAAGTTCAAGCTCTGCTCTAAAGAAGGAATTAATTTCTTCATTGACTTTCTTATCATATTAATTGTTATTCTAACAGATGGCACTTCAAACTCTGATTAATTTTGGGTTTATTTGAAACTAACAGTATCTGATCTTTCAAAATATGTAGTGTTATGCAACACAGAAAAAGCAAAGCCCTCAAGCAAATCACACCTCAGATCTCTCCCATCAGGCACCAGAATGAAACACCCAATTAATGACCATCTAGGAAAAACAATTTGCTTAATATCACATAGCAACTCTGTTATGGAGGCAAGAGCAGAATTCAATTATCCAGCAGAAGCATCCAACTGCTTTAATCACACCACCACCCATTTTCTTCTGACAATCCCTCTGGCTCACTGGCTTCATCCATTCCAAATTAAGCCTCAAAAGACAGCAGTTCCCTTTGTTACACAATTAACTTCTCTCTCAGAGATCCAACCAACCTTCTGAACAGGGGCAGGGGTTCCTTGGAGATAAATACCTCTGGTTAACTAATAAAAGGTTATACTATGCTATTTTTATCTATTTGCTGCACACCTCTGCCTTTGCACAAACAAAATGATTAAAGGGGAATGAGTAACTCTTGTTTGGGATACCTGGCAGGTTGTGTGAATCAGACACAATTCCTCCTCTGTAATGTCTGCACGTGAGTTCCCAGATCACAGCATAAACCAGTTCCTCAGCTTTGACCAGTTCTCTGGGGCTGGTGACTCCCAGCACAGGCTTAAAGAGGCAAAAAGAGGCTCAAACCCTTTGAGAACAGAGCTGTTGCTGAAATTGGGAAGGCTGAACGCTGTTTCTGTAAAGGCTCCTTGGCTCCAAAGCCTCTGCTCCAGCAGCACTCGGCCTCTGAGGCTTTACAAAGAATCACAGCAGGACACAAAGAAGAGAAACAGCCTTTTCTTAGCTCCTTCCTAGAATTATTTTTCCCATTTGGGCTTCAATTTTCCCAGAAATACCAGTCTAATGCATATTCAAACAATACTTTCGGGCCTTGCTGGCTTTATCTGTCAAATTTATTAAAGACAAGGTCTTAAGAATGGAAAGTATGAAGCAGCCTTGAACGGGCTCAGTCTACAAGCAAGTCAGGCCTCGGACTGGCCTCCAGGTCCTTGCTCTTTCTCCTACCATGCTCCAAGAAAAACATACTGTGAGTTTTCCTTGTGCTTTGAATCTGTTTTACAACAATCATGGGATTGAGCTTCATCAGTTGCTGAATCTCCATGTACAAAATCAAAATCATCCTGCTTTCCCATACTTGGAAAGCACTGGACATTCTTTGTGTCATCTTGATTTCTACTGCAGCCCACTTAAGAGCAGCAAAGTTCTGGGTATGATTACTGCAATATTCAAGGAGCATCTTTAGCTTTTATACATAAACTACTGATGTTTCTATGCTCTAACAACACCTGTTTTTCTCTAAGTACAAAATTTGGAATTCAATTTGATATTTATTTTGACCATCCTTTTATCTTTAAAAGCCTGCTGTTGTAATCTTCCACCAAATTCACATCTGTGTGACAGAGAAGAACAGCCACACCAACAGAAAATTTTACACCAGCAAATGACGCTTTTATACAACTTTTAATCTGTTAAATCACAGGAAAAATTCCCCATTTTCTAGGGACTTACCCTCCTTTTCCTACAGTGTCAGGGCTATTAACCCACAGCCAGTAAAAAAGATCCACTAATTTGGGAACACTGAACTGACTGAAGAGGTTTAAGTGATGCCAAGCAGAATCACAGTTAAAAGGGACTGGATCTGCATTCGTGGGCAGAGAAATTGCTGGCACACAGCCTGTGGCTACTAAACCAGGCACTCGTGCAATACCTGCTACGTGCAGGCATCTACTGAATTTCAGAGTAATAAAAAATATAGTCCTCAGCATCTCTAAAATTCACAGCAACAGAATGAAAATCTTGGGGTATGGTCCTACTATCAATCATTCATGCTACTTTAAACAAAATCGGTTACTAAAGCCAAAGTAAGTTTCAAGAACAGTCTGTTTGTTTTCCTTGGCATCCAACTGCAAACAGCTGAACAGACTTGCCTAAGTAAGTTTGAAGGAATTACTTCTATTACAAAGCAAGCAAGCCTCACCACAAGGGGAAATTCTGCTTGTAATGGTATATAACACCACCCAGATCTCCATCCATAAAACATGAAGCCATAAAGGCCAGTCTCCAGAACTATTGCACAAAGTTGGGGATAAAACTATTCAGCCAAGGCCTTCCCAAATTTAACAGTTGCCCTGAAAAGAGAGAAAACAGATAGGAATTGATTCCCTAAAGTTCTAAGAAGCCTTACAGCATTCAGTGGCTGCAGCCAATCACATCTATTGCCTTTGCTATTAATCAAGATACAAATCAAATAAAGGCAGGGTATGGAGGTGTTTGGACTGAGAGACACAATCAAACTGGTGCTTGAAATTCGATATGGAATCCAAAATGCCTGCGTCAGTCCTTTGGAAAGCACAGGAGCTATTTGAAGATGCAATGCCAGAGCAAAAAGCCAACTCGATGTGATAACCGGAAGGTAAATTGACGTCAACTGGAAATGCACCCAGTCAGTACCAGCCCAGCAGCTGGCTCTGTGCCACAGCCCTGGCAGATCTGTCCCAGGGTAAAAAAGCTTTGCAAGTTAAAGCTTTATAACCAGCAGAATGAATAATAATTAAAAACAAAACAGAACAACCAAAAACCCAAACAAAAAAGCATCCCAGAAACTGTTAAATGATTTTGGAGATGGCTGAAATGGATGGAAGCTTTAATTGTGCTGAATGGTGCGTGCTGATCCGACGGCCCAGCACGACAGACAGAAGCTATTGGATTTTGTTTGGATCAGACATTAGGCCTGCAGAGAAAAAGCCCACAATATATTCACTCAGCTGGATTGAGCTATGTAAGCTCATTTGCTGGATCATTAATGTTCAGAACACCAGTGTGCTCTCTGAAAAGGGGTAGTTATTTTTTTTTCAAACATTTTATTCTATTTCTACCTGATATGATACAGCTTCTACATTCCCCCAAAATCTCAGAGGAGCCCATGCAGTCATGTAAGTTCTCCATTCCTACAAGGTGGACAAGATGAACACTGAACTGGGAAAAGGAAAAGAGGGATATTAAAGGCTTTCCTGTGCCAGATGTGCCCATCGTGCAGCTTCTGCAGCAGCTCCTTTGGTCTGTGGGCGACAGGAGGAAGCAGGAACTGGGAGAGGAGCTTGCTCATTACACCACAGATGTTTGCTGTTCAGGGTATAATAAAAAGGCCCAGCCAGCCATGAGATGCAAGATCTCCTTAGGAATAACCAGCTGAGGAGAGACAAGCTACCAGCACACAGGTGTGACATGGAGAAAAAAGAAGTTCAGAGAACACAGGACACATCTTACAGGAGTGGGAGGGAGCAGAAGGGGAAAAGAGAGCATCAGAATGGGGGCTTATACTGTATGGGTTAGTACAGGCTCAAACAGGAAGAAGAAACCTTGAATTTTGGGTTCAGTTTTGGGCTCCTCATAACAAGAAAGTCACTGAGGGGGATGGAGTGTGTCCAGGGAGGAGAATTGAGCTGGGGAAGGGAGAGGCTGAGGGAGCTGGAAAGGGTCTCAGCCTGGAGAAAAGGAGGCTCATGGGGGACCTTGTGGCTCTGCACAACTCCCTGACAGGAGGGGACAGCCGGGGTGGGGGTGTCACTGCCAAGTAATAAAACACAGGACAAGAGGAAGTGGCCTCAAGTTAAGACTGGGTATCAGGAAAAAATTCACAAGAAGGGTTGTCCAGCTCTGGCAAAGGCTGCCTGGGGAAGTGCAATCCCCATCCCTGGAGGGATTTAAAAGCCATACAGATGTGGCACCTGGGGACATGGTTTAGTGGTGGCCGTGGCAGTGCTGGGGCAATGGCTGCACTTGACAACCTTAAATGTCTTTTTCAACCTCCAAGATTCTGGAAGTGTTACCACACTGGGAAGATGGCACTTATTGGGAAAAAAAAATAAATCTCTTTTTCTACCTTTTGAAAAGCATGATCATCTGTTGTCTTTCCTATGCAAGAAATGACTAGAAAGGATGTGAAACTACTTGGTATGGAACAATCTGAACAAGAAACCATTTACAGAGAACAGAGAGTCACAGCACTTCAATGTTTTGTTGAATCACATGTTTATAAAGACTGATTAGAATTTATGACAAATGTGATCACTTCCAAGATCCTGATAAAATGAAACTTTTTTCCTAATTCTAACCCTACATTTCCATCCTGTGCACACACAAGAAGCATATTCTCCAAAACCTTTCAGTGTCTGTATAATCTTCTCTTTAGCTAAAGTAGCAAGTTAAAGCCACCAGATTAAGAGATTTAATCCAGGGACTCAGCATGGAACAGAACTGCTCCTGTTCCTATCATGATTTTATAGAAGGAGCTGTCGAATCCCTTCCCAAGTCATTAAGGAAAGAAGACAGCAACCACAGACTTTTCCTTATCTACCCATCAGGAGCTAAATGCTGGCACATCTCAGCTGCCTGCCCCAAATACCATGTGGAAATAAACACCAGAGTCAAATCAACCACCTTATCTGACACTTCTCACTATTTCTTTAATCCATTTTGTAAAGTGACACGCACTGTGGTACTGGAATCAAAACAGGAAATGGGAACAAATTCCTGGAATAAATAAAGAACATGCCAACTGGATAATATTCAAAAGGCAAAGGAAATAAGATTTTAAGGGTAGCAAACAATGAAAAGGTATAAACTACTTCCAGAAATATTGATCATCTTTGGAAAAGCTCTCCCTCCCCAGAGATGCTGAATATTGAGAGGCCTGAGCATAAATAAGTTTCTACTCCCTTTCTACTGCACAACCAACTACAGACTGGTGACATTTCAGAGTTTACATTTCAATTAAAGCTCCCAAAATATACACACTGGAATTAAAACAAAGGCTTAGTGTTCACTCTTAGGAGTACAAAAGTTATTTTATCTGGACCTGCAGTTGTTAAATGACTGTTTCCAAAACAGTGTGACTTAAGTGCAGAGAAATACATGACACAGCAAAGTGCCTGGCACATGCAAAGCTTTTACAAACTGAATAAAGCCCAGGTTTAAGAGGCTCAAAACTTTCAGTGAGTTAGGACAAGGATCATTGATCCTCACCTCCTTTGTCTCCTCAGGGTCTGAGTGATCCACAGTTACATATAAATCATTCTGCAGGTATTTCAGTGCACTAAGAGGGTCAGTCTGAGCTTTCTCTTCAAACCTGCAGAGAAGAGACAGAAAACTTGAGCACAGCCATTTCCTTCAGGACTAAACACTACTGGTACAACAAAGAGCAAAACCCATCTAACAAACCCAGTATTTCCAAAGAAAACCACGTTAATGGCAGCTGAGCCTCATGTTCACTGGAATTTCAAGCCAGACTGAAACATGGAAGAGGGTCTTTTCAGGGTGTAAAGGAGGTAAAAGGGCAAAGTATTACATTAGTATTAAAAATATTTGAAAGTATATGCACAGAAAGCTTTTAATATATAAATATAAAATATTGAGTGCAGCTTGTTTTCCACAAATGAAGTAAGGTGTGAGTAGCACTTCACAGATCAGACACAGGCAAGCCTTGAGCACTTCAGTCCCTAGGATATTAACATCCAACCTTTGGAAAGAGCACAGCTCCATAAAAATCCTCTGCACCACCACCATTAATTCCTCATTTTCTTTTAATGAACAGGAACTGCAACTTCTGTGAATTCCCTCAAGAAGCAAACAGAGCCCTCAGGAAATGATTCTGGGCTCAGCATCCTCAGTGAGCAGAGCTACTTCCCTGCAGCACTGAGTTGGTTGCATAAGCCTAGAAAGGATGAGGTTTAAAATCATCTCTTTCCTCCTCTCACCTATGCAGTGAGTGCAGCATGACACTGCCATCTTCTCATATTGTTATTTTTTCATTTGGGCCATCTAGCTGGCTATTTATACCACATTGGACATGTGTAGCCTGAATTTTGAAACTGCCTAAAGAAGATGTCAGTGATTGAGCAGCACAGGAGCACAGGGACCTTGTCTGCCACCTGATGCATCTGACACTTTGGTCACTACACGTGGTTTCAAACACTGCCATACATTTTCTCAGATGGCAGCACCATGGTCCAGAGAGCTGAAGTGCTTTAAATGATTAGAACCACGGCCACTGTGCTCTTTTCCACCTGCCCAGCTTTGTTGGCTGGTACTAAATAAGTTCATAGGAAAAACAGGACCCCAGCTGATGGTGTGGATCCAAGGCCAGCACCTGTTCTGGTACCTAGAGCTTGGGGGAGTGCAGGAAAAGGGCAGCCAGTGACTCCACAGCAATTCAGCTCCAGCCAGTAACCCATCCCACCATCCCTGCTGCTCACGTTTGGCTCCCTCACACAGACCCAAAAACTGGGAGCACGGTGCATAAACCCCAAAATTCTGCCAGATAACATACAGCAACATCTCCTTCAAGAGCAACTTAAACAAGTAGAAACAAATAATCCAGAGCTGTCACTGGAGGAAATGCACAGCTGCATTTCCACACCACTGCATCTGGGTTTAAAAAGCCTCCCAAGATAACTGGGCATGGCCTTTATTCATTCAGGTAGGTGCTCACATCTACTGTGTGGCTAATCTCAGTGTCTCACCCAGCCACAGTGCTGAGAGTTGAGTACAGCAATTTGCTTGCTGCCTCAGAAATAAAATACCATCAGGAAAACCTGACCTTCCAACTTTTGGCAGAGCCTGATAACAAAGTATTCTCCCCCAGAATGCAGGGAGAGCTATTTACTGCCTTCAAATGATTTGCTGGGTCCTGAAAGGCTCTCTCACTGCTGCAATTTCTTGACTAAGGCAACACCATAGGTTTGATTTTGAAAAGCTGCTGCCCTAAATGGCAAATATAAAGCAGCTCTGAAGCATCCAGAGTGCAGGAAGCACTGCAGAGTAGCTGAATTCTGCCTAAGTGAGCTCTTTCAGGAGTTTCTGAATGAGAAACTCTGATGACCTCACCACGGTTGAGTCTCAGATGTGCAAAGGCATCCAGCCCCCAGACTTCATTAGCATCCTTGCAGGCTGTTACTATCTCCAAGAACAGTGTTTCCAAAACATACTCCATTTCCTTGGGAGGTGACAGCACCAAAACACATGTTGATGAGCAGCAGAGTGAAAAGGGAATCTAAAAATTCCCCATGACTCCCCACACAATAACCAGATTTTTCTACTTTTAGAATAGCATAGGCAAAATAAATCAAGTTAATTTTGTAGTTTAGCCCTGGCCCACTGCTTTTTATGACAATTATTTTTAAAAATAATAAGAAACCTGCAGAAGGTTTAGAAGGGACCTTGAAGATCATCTAGTTCCATATAACCAACAAAATGACATTTCACAAAATGGTTTATGAGATTTGAGTCTCAGCAACTTGAAAAAAAAAGAGACACCTGGAAAAGAAAATTGCAAACCACCTTTGTTTCTATACCTGTGCTTTCTGATGAGGTATTTGCAGTGTCTAAGCAGGTATTCCTTTGAAGGTCGACAGAGCTTCAGAGACCAGAAATCATCTAATCTCATCTTTGGAGAGCAGGATTTACCAGGATTCCCTCCAAATAAGTAGTGAACCTATGGAAATGAGAGGCAGATCAAAAAATTGATTGTTTGTGTGAATCCACTGAACAAAGGCAATTTACTATGTCAGCAGCTTTGCAGAGGTTTATTCTGGTGGGAGAAACTCTGCCTTTTAGACAAGTTGTTCCATCTTTTTGTTATCTTCACTTTGTCCCCTTGGAGATTAAGGGAGTTCTCTTGAACCATTTACATTTTAAGATAATAAGAGTTGTACTGTTAGAACATCCCTCTAGCAGATACCTGAGATATCTATAAATAAACATGCAACATTCATGCAAACTCTTTCTTTAGGAAAAACCCATGAGCGTGATAAATCCTTAAGCACTGACAAGGTGAGTTGGAAGTCCTCAAGATGTCCAAAGTAAAGTGACACCAAGCCCAGTCCAGCATACTCTAGACTTACAGAGAGAGGCAGATTTCCAGAAGAGTGGAAGTATCACAAAAGGGCTGTTTATTTCTTCGCTACATTTTTCTTCCCATCGTGTGGTAATTTCAGACTCTGAACTGTTGATATTAGACATGCTACAAAGGACCTTCAAATACTGAAGTTTAACAAGTCCAACAAGCTACCTTTCCCCACAGCTTTAAAAATAATCAGTCAAAACAATGTATTCTGCATCCCACTGCTGTAGGCTCTCCTTATTTATATCAGAGGAGTTTAGAAAGGTCATTGGAACAGAGGTTTCTAAAAATAAGACTCTTCAAAACAAGCACATCAAACAGCTCCTCAGATAAAGCTGGGCAACTGAGATGATTTATTCAGAGTAACTCAGAAAATACTACTCTGTCTCATGGTGCCTTACACTTAGCAGTAAAGGCAGAACAGTATTTATTTATTTACTGTATCATTACAGTGAAGACAACAAGCAATGCAATTTCTCCATACAGAATCTGCATCTACTCCTCCTTAAAATCCCTCTTATTGTCAAGTTTTGGGCTAGTTGGGTTTCCCAAACTTGATTAACACCTCACAGAATGCAAGATTGAAATATGTTTTTCTTTAACTCAGACTGTTTCATACTAGGGAAAATTACAGAAAAATCCATGAAAGGATCAGTAAATGTGTCACAGTAATTTAAATTCATGAGTTAATGAATTTATGAACCTGATCTGTGAGTTTGTGCTTTATTGGTTAATATGCACAAAGCCCTAAGTTCACTGAGCTGTCATATACACTAAAGCAAATTTTAAGTCTATTTAAGTATGAATGTGTCCATTGGAGGCTGACAGTGCTAAAGAATGACAGTTACTTCTGACATGCAGGGCAAAGTCAGGCACCCCTGGTTCTGAAGATTCTTAACTGTGATTAGTTCATTCAAACAGGTATTTTCCTAGAAATTTTGATAACCATCTTTTCTCATTTAGCCACCAACAGGTGACATTAAATCCCTGATGATATAAAAATAATTTAGCACCTTATTTCAAAATATGGGAAGTTAAGTGAGAGTTACCATATTAATCCAAACATTCAAAAAGTATATTTATTGTACTATCTTTAAGGAAAGAGCTACATCTTAAGAGCAAGAAGATTTTAAAAAAAATCACTTCATACCTTGTGCAACTCATCATACACCAGCTGATGGGCAAACCTTGGACAGGGCTCCTCTTCCTGAAGGCTTTTACCTGGATTCTCTTTTGCTGCTTGGTCATTCTTATAGACACAAGACCTGAAATTCAAAGTAATAAGGAATTATTAGCTGTACCTACAGGAAGCACAAAAAGTTGCTGAAAGGCTGGAAGGTGCAAATGACGTAAAACACCAAAGATTTTCTTACTTCTCTCTATGTTGTCCTCTATTATCCCATCCCATTCTTAGCTCTATAAAGAACCCAGCCAGCACTCAGAGGTCACCTTGGCTGAAAACAGTCCTCAAGCACGAGCCAAAGAAGAAAAAATTCTAGAAAATTATTTGTCACGAGCTTTGGAGATCTCTTCAGATGTTACATTATTTGTCTACAGAACCATCAGCATGAGGTGTTTTTTTATTATGGAAAAAAACATCTTGGACCCAGCTGAGCTTTAGACCACAGATTATAGGAGAGGTGGCATTTCAGTCAGTGATTTCCAAGCAGACTTAAGTTATAACTTAGAATTCATTTTTAAAAAACAACACTCACACCTTTTGAAGTGATTGACCCCACTTTAGAAGAAGCCTTGAACACAAAATCTCTGCCAGCTCTGGAAAGGAACAGTGGCAATGGGCTACTAAGAACAACTCGGTGAACAAAGCAGGGGATATTTTCTCAGAATATCAGATCTGGCATGGAGACTTCTCCCATCACCATTCATAGGTTTCCTAAGTTTCTAAGAACTAGAGCCATGTACAATGCTATTAACAACTTACACTGGACTGAATGCTGAATGCTGGCCTTGAACCCTTCCTACAGGAAAAGCCTTTTGTAACTGCTCACTTCCCCTCATCCCCTCCACCTGGCTCCAATAAAGATGTTCACATGATCTGTCTCTCTCATTTGCATTATTGCCACGGTACCTCTAAAGACAATGGGAAAAAGAGATACCTTAAGGGAACTCAGCTGTCTTCCACAACTTTCAACAATTCCAATTTTAACAGAGGTTGCAGAGTTACCTTAGGGAGACAGGACTGCTTTCTAAATAAAGTCAGTGTGGAAGTCAGGACTTACCAGCTGTTCCTCACAATGTCATAAATCCAGAAGGAATTCCTTACGTTCTCTTCCCGCTTCTCCTTGTCTTTACTGAGCCCTGACAAGACATGGATTTCATTCAGTTCAGGATCAATGGTGGCCCTTTGAGTGAAACCTGTCATTGGAACTGAGAAAAGAAAATAAAAGTTACATGCTGGAAACAACAGAGGATGATGCAGGAAGGATCCAAACATCAGGCAAATGAGCTTCCTGCCCCCTGCAATTCAGCAGATCATCATCCAGAGGCCAACTTCTTCCCTGTTAAAGCCAAGCCCAATGAAAATTCTTCTCTTGCTATCTCTGACTCTTGGAAGAAAAAACAAACCATTCTGAGAGCTGTTGTTTCCTAGGAAAAGATATGGATAGAGCCATTTGGGAGACTACCAGCTCAGAAATGAGGATTAAGCTCCCTAAAAGAGCTAAATGACCAGATGACCCTAAAAATATGAATGGAGTGATTTTGCTATTATCTCATCTGTAAAAGGAAGCATTGATTCCAGAAAGCTTAATTGCAAAAGCTGAGAAACTCCAAAAAATTCAAGATGACCTCACAATGCTATAGCTCACAATCTTGCAGGACAAAGATGTCAAAGAAGCTTTTTGTATTTTCTGAATACTTGTGGCATAATTACCAAGCTATTCTTCTGTCCCACCTTCGGATTTAGAAATATGGTGAAATCCTGCAGATTCCAATAGTTTTCATCATAATTCCCCGAAAAAAAGGTCAGCAAATTTGTTTGGCAGTCCTTTTTGTTTGTTGTGTAATTCCCTGTTTCCTGTTTCCCTAGGCAACCATCCTTCCAAAATGTATTTGTGAAGGGCACGTGATCTTTGTTTACAGATCCTGTTTGTATCCTTTCTCTTTCTGGGTCAGTTTACAAAGGCTGGTAAAGGTTCCTGGCCTTTGGTCAAGATTTTGGCACGAAAAATTCTCAGAACTCTTGTATTTTGCAAATTCTTCCTTCCAATTAACTGAATTGCACCCACGGCCTAGAAAACGAGCCCTACGTTAATAAAACATTTAATATTGCTGTTGTGGAATACACAAAATGGTATTTTGGAAATTCATTCTGTAACTGGTTTAATTCTCACACTTCACTCTATTCATTTGTTAGGCCAGGAAAGCAATAAAGGAATTTAAAAATTCTGAGTAGAATTTGGTCTTCCACAATTTCAGCTCCTACCGAAGAAATCAGGAATACCACAAAAACTAAGCATTTCTTAAAAAAAAAATTCAATGCTTAATTCTCATGTAAATTTAAACAGAAACTGGAATATACGTGGATAACTCATTATCAGACTCCCTTTGACAAAATCCTTCCTTATGATTTCACAGAAGGAAGAGGCTTTGGAGCCTTCATCAGCATAAACCTGTCTAGTTTGACCTCCAATTTTGCCATGAAGTTTTAAAGGAAAATTATTTCAGTTTATAAGCAAATGGATGGTAGAAAAGAGAGAAAAATCAGGGACCAACACTGACACAACAATGACTACACACTTTGTTTTAGTTGCAAACCACAAAGAACTTAGTTTTTAAATAAGGCAAATGAAGACTGCGAAAGTTGCCTCATAAGGAAATTGAGAACAGAAAGATGACTATAGATGAAAAATTGCTAATTTTTGGAAAGTATCGTGCAATGTGTTTGTTTGCATAGTCAGGGACTAAGCTGCTGACCCAAAAGGATTAAATTCAAGGCCTGTTTGAGACATTTCTGGCAGGAGAGCCATCTAAATTTGATCAGCAATGCTAATGCACATGGAAAATGTCTTTGCAACCCTATCTGCTGCTTTGAACATTTGAGACCACGCCGGGAATATTACAAAAAAAGAAACCCTGTGCAAATCTTCAGAGCACTAATACCTCATTGAAATGAAAATTATTATAATCATGAGGAACATAGCTGCTCTATTACCATTGATACTCAAAGCATCTGAAACTTGTCTGTGGAAGTCCCATCCCTCCTCCTGAAATGTTGTTAAATAAATTAATTTTGTATCTCGTTTATGCTCGATTTCCCGAAGCTGAAATTATTATTTAAATAATGAAGGAGGGAAAAGCTGCCAAAGTTCAGTGCTGGTGGTTTTTTCCTCTTGATATTAAGAATAGAATTCATCTGCAGCAACTGCAATCAAACCCAGATTCAAGTCAAGTAATTTCAGGCTTCCCTCAATTGCAAATCAATCTCTTCTTGAGACTGTTTGAAATGCAGAATGCCTAGAAAAGTATCAGAAATATAAATCCCCAGATTTACTAAGGGCCGAAGACAAGGAGTAACTTACATAAACTCTGTGACCTATCTAAGCAACTGTGTAGAAACTGCATTTAAGTAGTGCCTTAGGCAAGAAAGAGTTGACATCTGGTCTTCTGCAGAGGAGGACAAAATGAGGAAGTTGGATGCAGTGTCATTAAAAAAAAACCCATAACACAAATTTGATAAACAAGTCCATGAAAATAAACAGACAGTAAGACAAGATACTACACAGTGAGCAGGAGAGGCTGTGATGTTTTAAACCCAACAGAAACATCAAAAAGATGTCTTCTAAGGAAGTCTGATCCTTGACAGAGCAAAAAGGCTCCATAAAAACCTCAGCACTTAAATACTTCCACTAGGGGGTAAGAGAGGTTCATCATCTGCAAGTGCAGCAGACTGGCAGGAAATGCTGGACAGAATTCAAATGAGAATGGTCAGAGTATTAGAGAGGGACACAGGCTGGAATCATCGCAAAAATACTTGTGACATTTAGGTAACAAAATAATGTTGGGAAGGAAATCTAATTCTGCATTGGCAACAAAATTGAACCTGTAAAAATGGGTCTATAACAGTGACAATAATTGATTGCTAAGGACATGTCTATTTAAATTTTAGGACTTGGGAGAAAAATGTCAAATAACAAGGGGTGAGAACCAGAGCACTTCCAGATCTGTTATTTGCAATGTACTAGATCCAAGGGGTGAAAGAAGTGGGAAGAAAGGCTCCATACAAATTCCCTCACTTGTGCTTCTTCAACAGAGATGCAAGATCAGCTTTGGAGCAAACACCCACCAATTCCACACCTTTCAGGGCACCTGTTGGGTCAGCTGTGGGCAAACAGCTCCAAGGACAAAGCAGTGACTGAGGACTTAGCCCTGGGTGTTTTGAACACTGGTCTGTGGCTACGTGGTATTAACTTGGCTCCTATGACAATACATCACTTATTGAAGAGGAAAAGCTGTTCAGAGAAATCACTGAACACAACTCAATCCCTAAAAGTCTAGAAGACTGTTTTCTTCCTATCTAGTCTAGAATGTTTTCTTCCCCCTTAATCTCATTGACCAGCCCAGGGTAGAAAGGCAGTAATTACCTGAAAATAAGAGGTCTGAATCCTTGCTCAGGAACTTAGTATTTCCATTCATTTACACAGCAAAAATTAAAAGCTTATGGCCTCAGTATTTAAAAACAATATTCAGCCACACAGCCTGGAGTTTGCAGCCAGTTCCATAAACAAGCAATAATTCCTGAGCAAGCTCTGAGGAGATGCTGTGGAGCTCTGTACAGTGTAATTTCCATTTAAATACAACACATGGGAAAAGGTTTTCTCCAAAGAGACATGGAACAGGTAGTTCCCACTACCACAGTCCCTGCTTACAGGAGTTTATGGGATCACAGTGATCATTTCAGGCAGCTGAATATTTTTTGGCTTGTGCGTGCAAACAGCTACAGTTGTTTCAACCACAGCCCTGGCTGCTGCCAGTATTGAAGCAAGAAAACAGCTTGTGCAGAGACAGAGCTTGCAAAGCAGAAAATGGAAATTCATGGAATTCTAGGGTGGTTTGGGTTGGAAGGCACCTTAAAGATCATCCAGTCCCACCCCCTGACACAGACAGGGACACCTTCCACCACCCCAGATTGCTCCAAGCCTCGTCCAACCTGGCCTTGAACATTTCCAGGGATCCAGGGGTAGCCACAGCTTCTCTGGGTAATGTGAAGTCAACTTTATGGTTACACAGATGTGGTTCTCATGGTACTGGACAGCATTTTGGGAATTAAATCTCATCTCTTGCATCTGAGGGGATACTACAGCAAATTTTTCGACGCTTTGAAACACAACAATGGCAAAACAATTCTATAAATTTATAGTCTACAGACCATGCCTGAAGAATTCATGAATGATAAATAAGGGAAGCAAGTTCACTGACAGGGTTTTAGTGCCACCTGAGTTATGAAACCCTCAGAACACGTGACTGCCAGTCTCACTGCAAGCAATTCACAAGTATCCTCCCTCCTTCTGATACCTTGTGATTACAAAATTGGGAGAGAACTGCATCACATGGATACTGCTGCTCACCAGAACCTGGCACCTCCCAGTGGATTAAGATTTAAAAAGTGGTAAGTCTGCAAATTATTCCATGCTACTCCTTGTAGCTCCTATAAAGCGGAAGCAGCACCTCCCCCAGACTGTAATGGAGCAAGTCGTGGTGAGTGATAGCACCAGGCCAGCTGTTGACACAGCAAGATAATGATTATCCTCTTGGATTTTTCCTGATGAGACTGCATCTGGCAGTCTGCCAAGGAGCAGCTAAGGAGACCATCTGAACAGTTTGGTTGTCATGTTGACAAAGCAACAATCCAACACCCAACACTCAGGTCTCTCTGAGATTTTGGAAAAAAAATGACCAGTCAGTAAATGTGAATGGAATTCTGAGCTATGGCAGCTCTGCAAGGCATCCCTAGGATCTGGTGACTACCTGTCCCCCTCCTCACCTCCACAGGTAGGGGAAAGGATTTGGGGATTAGTTCTAAGAAGCAGATCACAAGATAAAAAGCACAGAAGGTCCCTCACAAAACAAAATGCTTCCACAGCAAGGGAGTGTGCTGGCCACTGAGCAAGACCTTACCTGAACACAGGCACAACATGCCAGGTGTCACTAAGAGGGGATGAAAATGGCATCTTGAGGCTGCCTGTCTGAGCTGGATGCCAGCCATGCTGAGCCAGCTGTACTATCTATTTTGATTCATTTTTTTCTGACTTTGCCTTGTTTCCTGGGCTGGGCTGTGTTGCCTCTGTCCGTGGTACTTATCCATGAAATTCCCCATCCATCAGGTGCACAGTTCTGTGTGTGAAATGGGCACCTGCTCAACAAGAGACCTGGGAGCTTCACTGGGAGCTTCAAAAACCATCTGTAGGCTGCCCTTAAGAACCACCTGACCACTACAACAAACCACAAGAACTTTTAGGGCTTTCTCACATTTGACTTTGGAAGTTACTCAGTGCCAAGGGATCTAAGATGCTCTGCACATCCTCTTGCACAAGGAATTCTCCCTCTGAGCAGCTCTGAACACCACCTGAGTCAGGGCCAGAGGGGATTATCACAGGAACCTTGACCACAAGTGTTGCCACGAGCTCCCTCAGAGCTGGAATGACTGCCCATGATTAGTCATGGATTGTGCACTAAGGGACTCAGGAAAGCTCCCAGTCCAGCCTTGGGGACACCTGGGACTGGTGGCATCTCCAGACCACCTGTATGCTTCAAATAGCCACTATTTTTGTCTGTTTGGGGGTGGGGTTTGTTGCTTGAGTGTTGTTTATGTGCTTCTTTAAAGCAATTAAAATATAAAACTGCTCTAGAAGTGTGTCCATCAACATAAACATTCCTGCCTCTCCTCCAAATACAAACTCTGTTCAATAGAACTAAAATTCCTCTAATTTGCACCTCTGTTGTCCTCCTGCACATTCAACACATCACCACAGTTGCATGTCTAAATTTGCTAAAATTATGTCTTTTACTTCAAGTTAAGAAAATTTAAGTGATACTTATCACCCATCATTCCCAAACACATCAGCCATCCAAGGAGTCGGTCACAGGATCAACATCAGAGGCAAAAACAAAAGCAAAGAAACGGTGAACAGCACAAATATCTCAGAAGATGAGAGCAGCAAAACCAACATATCATTACCATGGTTTTAAAGCAGTGCAACAACTCTGTGTTACTGATAATCCTTATTATCCACTTCACTACTTTTTAAAAAAATCTCCCTACTCCACAAGATATTTAAACAAATGCACAATTAAGTTCTTTTAGAAAGGGTAAAAATCAAAATAGCTCAACTAAGAATAGAACTGAATGCCACATGCGAGCCAGGAACAAAATGTAATCATGGGACTTTATAGGAACATTTAGGTCAGGCATCCTCAACTTGACTCATCACACTGAGCAGCTTAAAACTTCAAGAGACCAGGCAGGCAATCACTTTGTTCAGACAGATCAAAATGGTGTATCACTACCTAACAAGAGCACAATAAAGACTTGCTTTTTTGGGGTGAAAATAGTGCTGTCAACATTTGCTGTCTGAATGTAATAAGCATTTTGTTCTCCTCCTGTTAAAATGCAAATTATCCCAGCATTTTCTTTTAAAAGCAATGGAAACGTTCAAATCTGTTTGTTTACTTTCCACACACAGGAGAACAGTAAACCAAAAAAATCTACTTGTGAATTATTTCCAGTGAGTCATTTTCTTATTAAAAAAAAATAAAAATTTCTTCTATTCATCACTTCAGGGCCCATGGGAATGGGGAGAAGGGCTAAAAATTTACTTAATTTCTCATTTACTTCACTGAATGTTGCAGTTCATGTATGAAAAGCAGAGCTCAGTGTCCTGACAAACTCAGTACCTTTAAATCTAAAGCAGACAAAGGTGTCAGCTTAAAGCCACATGTTTTCAAGCTTCTGGCTATGAAGACATGATCTTTGAAAAGATCAAAATGGCAGAATGTTACTAATTTCCTGGAGGAAAAAAAAAAATCAATTCTTTAAAAGCTCTAAGGACAACAAAGGGAGCGTGGGTGTGTGCAGAGCAGCATCAGGCAATGCACACCTGAATAAAGGAGACTGTCAACAGTATGAGCTGGTTCTTTCTTGGAAGCACTTGAGTAAATAAATGACTCCAGAGAATTAGAGCTTGGGTACTTTTCTCTCTTATTGGCATAACTAAATTAATGAGCAAACAATAACTCATCACCACCAATAATTCACTTCAAAAGTTTAGCAAAATTACTTGCTAAAAGCTAAGCCTGATCAAGAGGAGGAGGGCAGCCTAAATTCAAGATTAATTACCTTCCTGATGTTTTTAGTAACTGGAAGGAGAGATCAGGACTGAATATACAAAACCTGAGAAATTCTTGTAACTTCTGTCCCATAGTGGTACACAATGCAACTCAAATTTCAAATTCTGACTTGTTGGATGAAGAGCAGGGTATTTTAACAGGAAATTGATGTGCTTATACATGCAGAAATGCTTTTCAGGAAGAAAGGAACATTTTTCTCTGTCATTTGAGGAGAAAAGGCATGAAATCAGTTCTTTATGGTTGTGTCACAGGCCTTCTGGGTGTTTTTAAAGACTTCTGTCATATAGAACTACACACAGGATATGTAGCTCTAGTGCTCTGAATTACACAGAACTGAAGCCCTCTCCCTCCTCTTCCATTTTTTTTGCTCCTTTCTGGTATTTATTACAAACATAACAGGTCAACAGCTTGGTCTCATCTTTCTGTTCAAATAACTTATGTTCCTCTACTCCAATTCTCTACCTCTGAACACCCTTCCTGTCTTTCTGCAGATTATCTCATGGTAATTTTCACTTGGTGAAAATCAGAAAAATAAGAATTTACTTTCTCCTTTCCAGGTTTGAAGGCTTTTTTTCAGCTTTTTTTTCCATCTTTGGTAGTTTCCAGAAGAAGTATTCTTAGCTCTTATTTTGCTGTTCGTTTTTTTTTCTTTTGAGGTGCTGTGTGGTTTCATGCATCAATTATTTGTATTGTGCTCAAGATGGAGAGTGTCAGATGACAGAAAGGACAGAAGAGCTGGTATAAGATTAATCTGTTTAGTGTGGAGTTTACCTGGGTATGGAGGGTTAGTTAAAGATGCCAACCTGATCCCACAGGTTGAACCAGGCCTTTCACCTACACATTTCCCCTTTCACAGTATTTCATGGTGTATTTCTCATTTGTACCAAAGAAATGAAAAATTATGAAATTATTATGTAGTTATCCTCTTACCCATCCCTGAATCTTTCTTTGTGCCATCTGAGATAATGTCCACGTGGTCACTGTCCACATCATAACTGAAGAAGTCGTTCAAATAAGTCTTTGATCTCTGGCCACCAAATACATATAAGCAGCGATTTTTCTGGAATGAGGGAGAGAAAAAGTCTTTACAAGTTCAAGACAGTATGTTGATCAACTGTGATCATTAACAGAAATATTTATCAAAGAATCTTAAGTAGTTTGGGTTGGAAGGGACATTAAAGCCCATCCAGTTCCTATCCCCTTCCACTGTCCCAGGTTGCTCTGAGTCCCATCCAACCTGGCCTGGAACACTTCCAGGGGCAGCCATTAATGAATCAAAGAGGAACAGAGATGTCTCTACTAAGTTTAACATAATTGTGCACAGGTAACTGATGCAGCCCTGCCTCGTCCAGCTTTAACTTCAGAACATTAAAGCAGCAGCTCATCCTTCAAGTTTATTATTAAAGAATTAACAGGCCCCATCTCCAAAATCCATCATAAAATCACAGTTAAAAACACAACAGGAACAAAAGACAGATTATAGGAGAAATACAGGTACCAGCATACTAATAAATTCAGTAAAGGCAAATGGCAAGGAGCAAGCCAAGAATAACAGGTTTATTGCTTCTTTCAAGTCTGCCAAGTGGAAAGTCCGTAAGAGGCAGATTATTTTTCTTTCAAATGGTTGAGAAAACAGAGAAGGACTTAAACTTCCATGACCTGTGCTTACAGAAACCCGTATTCTTCCATTTATCACGGACACCTACTTGAAAGATCCTCAAGACCTCATGCAGAATTTTGTGTGGCAATATGTTTTTCCACTAGATTTTAAAGAACCATTCAAAACAAAATTGAAAGTTCAGAAAGCCCAGTATTCACTGTAAAAATTCTGATCTTTCACTTGAAAGGGTAGGAGAAATAAAATCAGCAATTTCTTCAAATTGGTGGGTTTTGAGTTTATGGTATCAGTAAATATTTAAATATCACAACATTAATTTTAATTCTCTTTAGCTCTCTTAAATACACATGTGGTTGATGAACACAACTGGAAAGGCAATGGAAGGTGGTTTCTAACACCCAACATAAAGTAAAATGCTATATACACCTCACCCCCACCTTTCTGCTTTTCCATGAGGCTCTGGATGGAGTGCTCATAATCCCAGCTGTTTACAGCTGTTTGCAGCTGCTCAGGACAACAAAGAGCAGCTGGATGCTCCAGCACCAAAGGCTCTGAGGCCTGTGCAACTCAATACATACCCATTAAATCCCATTCCAGTAACAACACAGAGTATCTACCACACCAGAAGCTTCTAAATTGCTCTACTAACTTAAAAATAATTTTTTTTTAGGTCAAAATGAACCAGTCTTTGGGTCTATTTACTATTATTCCATTAAGACCAACTCTTAAATTCACCTTGATTTTTACTTGAAATTTTATTCATCTGGAAAAGCTCCATGAAATGAAAGCTCCAAAACTTGAATTAGCACCTCCTGCATTTACCAAAGCAGCATCAAAATGTCAGCAAACATTGAATTAACTGAGACAACACATCACTAAGGAGATTAAAGAGCACAAAATTTGCAAGAAAAAACAAAACCAGATGTTCTCATTAAAGTCAGCCATCATAAATCAAAGTAGGGTGTGGATACTTACAGAATGGAACAACATGCAGTGTCCTATCCGGGACTGGATATCCTCGGGTCCGGCGTTGCAGGAATCCTCCCTCAGAAGTTTCCACGTCTGGCACTGGCAGTCAAAAGCAAACAAGCCACTGAACTGGGGCTCACTGGCTCTGCTGTCGTCCACACTGCCATTGCAGGTCAGAATTCGGCCTCCAAATGTGTAAATCATGTGTTTTTCAGAATCCATGCACATCTGCAAGAAGCAGGGAAGCAGTTTTAAGCCAGCAAGATAAGCAAGATAAGACCTGAACACTCTGAGATCTAACATTAAACACCCCTCTCCTACAAGCAAGACAGCCTCCACTAAGCTGAGACAGTGCTCTGCCCAGCTCCTGAGCCTCCAACAAACAGAAAAAGACACACATCTTCATGGTTGTCAGGTCTTAATCTCATAAAAGAAATTTAAAACACAAGTTTAATTTCTATATGCCATTTAATATGCAAAAGAATAGAATAAATGTACCCTTCATCACCTAAAAAACCCACTGGGAAAAGTAATTGAGGGTTTTTCACGAGGATTCACAGGCTTCTTCTCCATAGATTCCACAGAAAAAAATCCATGGGGATCTTTTCAAGCTACATCCTCACAGCCAGAGTTAATAGAGTATCACCTCTGGCAATGGCTGTGCAAGGGAGAAATTCAAAATCACTGCTAATTCACCGCCCACCAATCAACTGATGCAAAAATCAGCCTGTGATTTGTCACTGAGATTCCATCCCCAGCACACATTTACTGCTACCCCCATTGCTGGAACACAGAATGGGGGCATAACTCGGCCAAAGATTCCTCATGGGAGTGCAGCAGAAATATGTTTCATCTCCAAACCTAAACTGAGGTTATGGCACACATGAGAAGCACTGCAGCACAAATCAAACCAAACCCCCTGACTCCAGGTGATGTTTTCAGACAAAGTGCAAAGCAGAGGGTTACAAAATACCAGAGAGGGTGGAAAAAAAAACCAAACCAACAAACAGACAAGATTACAGTAAGACAGAGATGCTACTCAGCAAAGCCTACACAAAGCACTTCTAGTGCAGCACATTTCTGAAGGTTAAATAAAAACCTGAGGGAGGTGCTGAGGGAGAGAAGAGGGAGAGCTGCAGACTGACAGAAGTCAGTGAGGCCCCTCTTCCCTGTGACAGAACTTGGGAAAAAGGAATCATTTCAAGAGGCAAGCAAGGTACCCAGAGTAGCCTTGCCAGCTGACAATTTCCTTGTGCCTCTTTCCCAACACCTGGAAGACTGGCATTGGTTATTAATAGAACAGAAAGACTGATTGGCTTTTGTTCTGCAGACATGGCATATCTTTAATTTTCGGTGTCAGCAGAAAGGCACATTGTGCTGGCAAACAACAGCTTTGGTTACAAAACAGCCAGTACCAATAAAAGCTGATCTTGGGCTGCTTTAAAAATTAGTCCTGATGTGCTGTGTCTTGGCGATGCTTCATAAAAAGAAAATCAATTGAGAACAAAATACCTTTTTCAAGTAAACAAAAGCCACTGAACACAACGTAAGTAAAGTTGTTTTCAATTTGAACACATGGAGAGATGTGACTTTTTAAAGGATTAGTAGCCATTCCTCTAAGGTGTTTCAAGCTCTCCAAAGAAAGCACATTCTACAATTTTTAAAGGTAACCAATTTGGAAAGAATCCTGCTCCTGTGTTGGTCTCATTCCAGCAGCTTGCTTGGAGTATTCTTCCAAAGGTACCACACACAGCTTTGCAAGTTGCTCCCCAAGGCCCTCCAGGCAAGGCAGATCTGCAAACCCAGCTCAAGGAGACTGATTAAAACCAGATGAACTGTGCTTTGAGCTTTAATAAAATGTGTCTTAATAAAATGCATTTCTTTGCAAAGGTTCTTATGATTCTTCTGACTTGGTTTGACTGGAGAACCAGCAGCCAGTGGCATTGAGCAGCAATGCTATTAGGATTTAACTGAGTGCAGATCATATCCTCTTCACCCCTGCTCTGTTACCTGCTACAGCACCTCGACATCACAGAGACTACAATCAAAACTGACTTTTAAACACAGAGAATTTACAGGAGGAGGATAAGTGTGGCTGACCTGATGATCAAACACCAGCTTGGGGCCTCCATCTGCTGCGGTGTCCTCGCTCAGCAACATCCAGGTGTTGGTGTCGATGTCGTAGCGGTAGAAGTCGCTTTTCAGGGATTTGCTGTTCCTCACGGAGGAATCCAGGTACCGCCCCAGGGTGTAGATCTGCCTTCGCTGGATGTCAATGCACATCTTGTGACAGGACCTGGCACTGGGACCACTCTGAGAAAGCAAAAGACCACAAAAATGAAGAGAGCAGTGGATTTAATATTGCTCCAGGTACGTCGCTAAGGGAAAGTATTAGCAGCAACTAGAAATCCTTGGGGAATTCAGGAAAATCTGCTTGTAATCGAATACGGGATTAATATAGAAATAACTACAAGAGCACATCCCATAACTTCTGTCCTTTAGAAAGACACCAGCAAAAACCTTAATGCACTTGTCACAACAAACTTATGATTGGAACCCTTTTTGTCAGATTCCTTAGAAAACAGACAGTTTCTCCCAGAAGTGATTCTCAGAGGCGTGTGAAAACTACTTGATCTTTTAAAATAACAGAAGTCGATGCACATGAGAGGCAAATTAAGATGTCACAACCTATAAATAACTACACAGGAAGAAGATTAAGAAGTGCTCTATTACAAGAGCCTCTGTTTTATTAATAGGCTGTTTTCTAACAGATCATAAGCAGACACTCCCCCAAGCAATCATATCCCGTAATGGCTCTGGGAAGGTAACAAAAGCACTCCCTGTCCTTCACAAATAGATATGGCCCTCCCAGCCTCCATCTGAAAGAAAGTTTCCCACGGTAAACAAAACTGCCCTGAGTTATGATCTTCAAGAGAAACACAGAGAGTGCCCCATGTCAAATTATTATGGGCTTAAGCCATCCAGGAGTGCTCAAATTAAATCATGGAGTAATTTATTTAATGACATTACAATGATGACTGCAGTCATCTGGGCAGTTTCCTTTCTGCTTCCCAAATCTCATTTTAAGATGAGATACACTTCATACACTTTTTCTTGAAGCATGAGAGTGATGTTCTGGTACACCAAAACACTAGAAATCACAGTCTGCAAAGTCTTATGTCCAAAATATCAGACAAAAGAAAAACATCAAGAGTGTAGATCAATACTGTAGTTTATTTTGTAGTCACAGCTGGGTGACAGGACACAGAGAATGACAGAGCACAGATTTAAATTAGATATGGGGAAGAAATTCTTCCCTGTGAGGGTGCTGAGCCCTGGCACAGGTTACCCAGAGAAGCTGTGGCTGCCCCTGGATCCCTGGAAGTGTCCAAGGCCAGGCTGGACAGGGCCTGGAGCAACCCTGGGACAGTGGAAGGTGTCCCTGCCCATGACAGGGTGCTGGAATGGGATGATCTTTAAGGTCCCTTCCAACCCAAACCATTCTGGGATTCTATACCAAAAAATCCATTAAAAAACATTCAAAAGTAAGTAATAGGCAAGTAGGCAAGGATATAGCAAATCTTTAAAATTGTTATTGAAGACTTAAAGAAGAGTAGACATATCATACCAAATAATCACAGTTTAATAATAAACAGTTGCTCTGTGTGCTACCAAGTATTGCCCTATGAAAAAATCTTCATAATTGTACCCTTTCACTTAAATTCTACTGAAATTTAAAGTGGAATTTTAAAAAACACTAATGGAATGCACATCACTAAATTGAATAAAACAAGAAAGGAAGCATTACATCTTTGTTGTCAAAAGCCTTTACTATTCATGTTACAGAATTCAATTTCTTGATTAAGCAATGGTTCCAGGAAACTGTTTACAGTAACTCAAAAGACCACATGAAGAGGTGAACTGAATTGTTCGTATTTTGTAAATATGAAGCGTTATGTTGGCAATGATTACAGCTTTGAGGATTAGTTACTTCAGGGTAATTAAGATAATTTTATTTTCTGAAAAATATAAAAAAAAAGTACTGATAGCAGTGAAACATTAGCATAGAATCCTGAAATGCAGCAAAAGCTCATCGATTGCCTTTGGTCACATGAAGGAAGATGACACAGAAGGCAACAACACAATTTATTTTGTTCCTAGAAAGATACAAAACCAATACCTTGCAGAGGACCCTGTTCCAAACACATGGGGGAGTTCCTTTGCAGGAGAAGCACCAATCTGTGCTCTCACAAAGGCAGCCCCTGGATGACAAATAAATCAGCCCAGTGTGCAAAGTCCATCCCAAGCCATGGAGCTGGGACACTGAGGGATATGGCACCAGTCCCCTACCAATGAGCACCCATTTGCCTTGGCACAGCCCCCGTGTAGTGAGATGTGAGGACCCACCTGTGCTTCCTGACCCTCCCCTCTGGCAGGTCACTGCACCTTTTTAATGGATTGGACAATTTAAGAATCATCCCCTCACTCTCTCACCTCTATGTGTACTAAATTTAATCTTCCCAAATTTGTTCATATAATGTCTTTGGCACTTTCAGGAGTAAATCTATTTGGCAATTTCCAGATCTGCCTTGTCACGAAAAGCTGCATAATCAACCAAAATTTGTCTGAGCACAGATACAAGGCTGAGACACTTCACAACTCAATACCCATTTCAAGGCACTGGCACCAACAACACAATTGTTACACTAAATATGCAGCATACAGATTTCCTAAGACTATTTTAAAATTATAAAAGAATTTAGGAAAAATGCCTTTTTTCTTTAACTACGTCCTGGCCACATCTCACAAAGTAGTATCTACTTTCTTAAAGAGGAGTTAACATTTCATTTCTACAGAGAATCTTCATCACCTCAAGTTCACTCCAAAACTTCAGCTCCACCAAACTACAGAGCCTGCCATAGCATGAACTATCTCTTGTAATACAGGAAACTTCATCCAATTTGAAATCTGTTCTCAAAGAAAACTGGAGTTCTGCCTGCACACCACTCACACGATCACAAGGAACCTGCCAAAGTTTCTTCCTTAGCCTATATGTTTACCAAAATCAGTAACTCCATTAACAGTGATACACACTGGTTTGACATTTAAGGAAGAAAAGGGGAAATGTTTAAATCTGTGTTCACCTCTGAGTTCAGCTTGACCACGGCAGCCCTTGCAGTTCATAAGTACTTCAAAGAGGGACACAAAGTCCATTTACAAAGACACTACAAAAGAGTAAAACTCTTTGAGGCACATGTGATGAATCAAGTGCCCGTGGGTGGCTGTGAATGTTCATCCAAAGCCGTGTGCTCCATGTGGTTACAACAGCAGCCTGTTGTTCACACAAAAAACACAGTGCCACAACTTGTCATGGACACAGCCATCCAGTAAATTCAAATGAGAAAGTTTGTTGATTCCACAAGTGTTCAAAGAATCTGACCCTTTAAAAGCAATGAGTGAGAAAAGCCAACCATGACAGAGAAGACTCTCTAACCCAGAGTTGAAGGTTGAAGATCAAGCATGGCTAGAGGGCAAAAGAACAACCTTTTGTCTCTCTGCCAGGATATAGGCTGGTCATGATCCATTAATTAATGTCCCAGGCTGAGTGGATCTTACTAGAGATTCTATGCCCTTCTTCCAATTCAGACCTTATCACCAAGTCACAGTTTTGACAAATTGTTTCTGTGATCGTCTGTGATCGTCTGAACTCATAACAAATCCATGCAAAACTCTTCATCTCTGGAAGTGTTCAAGATGGGGCCAGGCTGGATGGGGCTCTCAGCAACCTGGCTTAGTGGAAGGTGTCCTTGTCCATGGCAGGGGGGTGAGACAAGAGGGTCTTCAAGGTCCATCCCAACCAAACAATTCTGTGATTTTATAATTAATAAAAATTATATAAACTTTAGATCTGGTTTCTTCTAAGCTGTTACAAATGGAATCCACATTTTTGCAGATGAAGCTTCATCACCTGACTGACTGAGGTAGTAGAGGTGCCACTTCTCAGACAGAGCCTATCTTCCACAAGACTCTCAAAGTCACATCCAGCAACAGCACCCAAATGACCTGAACAAACACTGGCTCTGGGGACTCCTTCCAATTCTCATCAGAAAGCTCCTGGCACACACACTGCAGAAACCACACGTGAAAGGGGCTTGTGACTGGACTAAGTCCTTATTCAGATGGCAAGCAGTGTGTCAGGCTGCTTTGGCCAGTGCCTCAGCTGCTGCCAAGGCTGTGATGGCAAGAGGAAAGCATTAACATATCACATTTCTAACCTACAGGACACCAAACAATACCAAAAACTGCTAAGCACAGGCACTGTTGGGTTTGTGTGGGACTCAGTAAGTGCCCACACAGAGCCAGGACTGACCTGAACAAAGTGGCTCTGTGCCACCCAGCCCCACCAGACAATCAGCACAGCACAGTAAACAGCTAAAACAGATTAAACAGCATGTGCAGGGTCCTGTTTGGAAGCGATACAAAACACCAAGCTTTATGCCCAGCTCCAAGGCTCTTCCTCAAACAGGTTGGTGTTGACGCAACTCCTCCAGTCTCTACAACACAGATAAACACCCTGCTCAGGGTGGGATGGTGGGGAAAGGAAGAAAGGCTGTATGGCCAGGAGCACTTAAGGCAGGCTTTCAATCCTTTAAGCACCCAGGGCCAAATAGGATTTTTAGGTTTCGTCAGTGCTACACGAAATTCAATTGTGCAACGCCAAGTGAATACACAGTATACTTTATGAAAAGCCTTCTCAACATGCTAAGCCACTTTATAAAATCTAATTAGAGCTTTCTTCATTTAACTTGCAAATGCTGAAAGCAATTATCCCACTTAAGGACTAACTTACAAAACGTTTTCAAAAAGCAACACAACAGCACCGAGAGACAACACCGCCTCCTTAGAATAATTGATTTGTTCCTATACAAGGGAGAAAGGATTGGGACTCAACTCCTTAGGGCAGGGCCTGCTCAAATCACTATTTATGCCAGAATCAGCAGGCATCATCTTAGCAACAGCATCCTGGCATGCTACACTAAGGCACAAACATGACAGCTTTCACTTTTTTGATTTTAAATAAGTGTCCTATGAACCTCCTTGAATGTGAACATGACCGCAGGAAGCCGGTTCCACTGCCCATCCCAAACAAAAACTGGGGGAGCTTGGCTTCTTCTGGTTATCATAACCTTTTGCAAATAAAGGGGTTTCAGTTGCAAGAAAAATCTGTTTTATTCAGACCAATCCAGATGAAAAACCTCAGGAGCAAGCCTGGATCCTTTTCAAGAGTCAGGGAAATAAAAACAAAGAACAGCTGACTAATTCTCCCTTCTTGGTCCTGTAAAAGACTGAGTGGAATGTGAACACTGCCTCCAGTATGAAGTTCAAAAATAAGCGTCATGAGGTAAATGCTCTTGTCCTAAAGCAAACTAGGACGAGGACATAAAAAGACACAAACAACCTACTTTGTTTCCAGTCCTGAGAGCGGCCTGTCAGGCAACAAATAGTCCCTCCTGCCTGCACACAACTGCAGAGATTAATTGCTCTCATTTCCCAGTTTCGGATTGTAATTCATTTCCTCCTCCACCCCCTACCACCCCCCCAAAAAAAGGGGAAAGTTATCCACAAACTTGAAAATGAAAGGAAATGCATATTATTCCTGGCATTAATTCAAGTCCATGTGCTTTAAGATTAGAGCTTGTTAGTGCTTTATCAATGCCAGTTTACAGCTAATGCGCTCCCAAAATGTTTAATCTGAGCTGCAGCAAAGATTTGCTTTGCTCTAGATGAGCACTAAATTCAGTAAGAGAAACAACTGCAGCCATACAACAAAATAAATCGCCTTCATCCCATACAAGTTACTCACAGAAGGCATCTTAAGTTTAGCATAACCTAAAGGTGCCAGGAAACATAATAATTTATCTATTCCTTTTATTTTATGGTAGCATGGAGGATTTGTACGGTCCCTCAACACAGAACAGAAGGAGCTGGGGGCTGATGTATCGTTCCTATCACCCACAAAATCACCCATGATGTGCAAGGAGTACCAGACCACCAGAGGGAGGGTCCTGCACATTCAGTCACACAACAGGAGCATCACAACCATGCTCAAGGCCAGAGCAGTCCAGCACAGGCACATGCTCAGAGCCCTCAGTAAGGGTTTCTTCAGCATGAAAGACTCTCCCTCAAACAGCACATCCCAACTTCCTACTCTGTATGATGGCAGAAATCAGTGCCACCCAAGTCATTTGATGCCCAACACCTGACAGCTCCAGCACTAGAATTAAAAATCTTTGCATGTCACACAGGGAAGATAGAGCAAATGACTGAACATTTCTAGGACTATAAGACGGGAGTTTAGCTCCAAAAAACATATTTTGGATACTCAATGTATAGTCCATTCTTTAAATTACTCTGCAAATAATCCCTGGAAGTGTTCAAAGGCCAGGCTGGATGGGGCTCAGAGCACTTGGGTCTAATGGAGGGTGTCCCTGCCCATGGCAGGGGTTTGGGACTAGATGATTGCTAGGTCCCTTCCAACCTTTAGCATTCCATGATTCTTGCTGGTATTTATAAAAGTAACTGATATTCCAACTTAATTTTAAGGCTGCTTTACCAGTTATAAAGAATATTTCTGAGAACATGCAAGTTCATCAGTCATAGAACGGTTTGGGTTGGAAGGGACCTTAAAACTCATCCAGTCCCACTCCCCTGCCTTCCACTATCCCAGGCTGCTCCAAGCCCCATGCAGCCTGGTCTTGGACACTTCCAGGGACAGGGCAGCCACAGCTTCTCTAGAAAACTGTTACATATAAATTAAATATATTCTGCCAATAAATATTTTGGGAGGCCTAAGAAATTTGACCAGCATCTATCTAAGAGTCATGATGCTGAACACTCCTCAGGACCAGTAGTGGAAAGCCATGAATTTACACAATTTTTCATACAAGAGAGTTAAATGTCTTATGATAAATATTAGGTTTGGATATTAAAAAGTTATAATTAACTATTAATAAGTCCAGGCACAGCCAAGACCTGGAAGGCACCCTCAGTCAGGCAGTTGACACAGAATTTGAGCTATGGCTAATCTGCTTACCAGTGCCCTCCTACAGCGATGCCACGGGATAGATTTACCAGCAAAGTCCTTTCTGGGCATCTGACTCAGACATGATGGAGCAGATTAAAGACAGAGGCAGCTTTTAGCACACAGTTTTGTGTGCACATCTCTTCAAGGTGGGAAAACAACAAAATTAAATGGGATGAAGCGTTCCTTTTCCCCTTCCTAAAAGCACACATTTGGAACAGTCCTAATTTCCCACTGTTGATGCTGCGTGGCCTTGAGCTGAGCCTGCCACAAAGAGACTTTCCCTGCTTAAATTAGAATTAAAAAAATAAATGGCCTGATGTTCTATTTTTGACAGATGGTTCAATGAGCTTATAAGTCAAATGATCAGGCTCAGAGATCATACGACACGCTCCTTATGACAGTGGTGGGCTGGATTTGATGACCCTTGACAGCCCAACCCTTCCAGTCTGACATGAACTTGACTCCAAGTTCTCTGCTCTATCCTTCAGGGATCAGCACAGGTTTACCACAGCACAGACTGGGTGCAGCACATGAGCATTGTTACAATAACAGATAATGCTCTATTCTCGTGAAATTATTATTTATTAGCCTCCCTGCCAGCCTGCTTGCAGAAATAACTAATTTGAGAGTATTTTCATAAAGGAATTAATTAATACATGTTTTTCTGGCTGCTGATGTGCTCTGATCAAGGCACCTGTAAAGACCAAGTGTGTCCTCTCAGCTGAACTTTCCAAAGCATCAACATTGTGCTTTGACAGCTGTGCTGCTGAGTTTTCCTACAGTGCAGAAACAGCTTTGGCAGCCAATGCCAGAGGAATTGCCAGTGGAGGAGACACATTCCTGGATCTCCTGAGCGCCCTGCTCTCACACCAAGGTATCATCAAAGCCTTCCAGTAATGCATAACGCCATGGATATCATGCTGCAGTAAAACAAGACATCTTCCAAGCCAGTGGACAGTAGAAAGGGGAAAAAGCTTCCACATCTTCGAGCATTCAAATAGTGGGAAATAATTTGTACCTGCTCAGTATTTAAAATGAGGTTGTAAAAAAGATGAAGTGGGACTTTTACACAGGCAGATAGTGATAGGACAAGGTGGAACACTTAAACTGGAAGAGGAGATATTTAGATTGGCTGTTAGAAGGAAATTCTCTGCTCAGGAGGGTGGGGAGGCCCTGGCACAGGTTGCCCAGAGAAGCTGTGGCTGTTCCATCCCTGCAAGGGCCCAAGGAATGGGGCTTGGAGGAACCTGCAATAGCAGAAGGTGTCCCAGTGGCAGGGGGTGGAAAGGGTTGATCTTTAAGGTCCCTTCCAACCCAAACCATTGTGATTCTTTAATTTATGTGAAGGAGGTTGTAGGAATGTGTACGAAGGTCTTGTGCAGGCTCTAGTTTACAGTCAAATAAAAGTCATCCAACCTTTGTGATTCAGCTTACAAACACAAAAAAGAGAAGTACTGAAGGAATACCCCAGTACAGAGTGACCTTGCAGCAAAAGGACATCAATTCTTTGCTATTTCTAACAAAAGGCACAATTCACCTGCAAACAAAGCATTGCTCACTCTGGCGAAATGTGAAAAAAAATGTAACTTCTTAAATTTTACCAAGTAAACTGCAAGTTTGTTCCACATCCACTGCTCAGCTCTGCTTTCAGCAACACTGGTGAAATGTAACAGACAACCCACCAGAGAACCAGAGCTTTCACCAGCTCCGAGATGGGCCCTCAGGACAACATCCCTCGTGTGCCGAATTTAAGTAACCCCATTAACAATTGCAGGATGTTGAATGAGGTCATTTTTGCATGCATCACAAGTTCACGCTGTCCTCTCATTACCAGTAACAATGGCCAGCAAAGGTCCAGCCAAGAGAGATTTTTCCATAGACACAAACTACTCAGCTGAGCTACAGCCCCACTTGCAGACCAGAAAGCTGAAAAAATTTAACTGGTTGCTTATAAACTGTTCAGCCACAAAGGCTGTAGCAAGGCTACACTTTCAGAAGTTGATTTTTTTTTTGTAATTAACTGTCCTTGAGATGCCAGTGACAGACAAACGTGAAATTCTAAGTCTAAATCCTTTGACAGCCACAGGCTCTCAGATGTTTCTGAGAAAGTGAAGACAGTTTTGAACAGGTGACAAAAGAGTTGTTTGCACCCGAAGGTGTTGGCAAGTTGTAAAAGCAGCTGCTTAATTTCCTAGAGCCCAGTATCAGTAACGTCTCCATCACATGCATGGCCTGGAAAATTCATGGATTAAGTCCTATTGAACACACTAAGCTCTTTCAGGTAGGTATGAATTCAACACATCATTGCACCAGCCATTGTGCCAGTAAGTTCTCTTGAGACGCTCCAGAAAGCTCAATTCTCAATTACCTCCAAAACCCAGCTGCTGAAATACCTCAGCAGCAAGGTCCACAAAAACTTACTACATTTTCAAGCACATAATTATCCAGACAATTTAGCTACAGATTTGTCTGTGATACCACTTGAGACTGCTTCCCCTATGTTACCACCTTGGGATAACTGATATTTCTTTAGGGATTTCTGTATTTGTAGAGATTGAGGAACGTTAATGTAACATTAATGTAACAAATCTCTCAGTGTAGCTGAAATGAGAAATTACTCTACTCCCAAGGCAAAGTTAACTGGTGTGTGAAGCTCTTTTCACTCCCAGGCAAAAGAGTATTTTTTCCTTCCACCTCTACATATTCTCCTATTTCTTTAAAATACTTTTAATACCTTCAGTGTGAAATGCTGGGGTCCTGGTATTCCTGCAGGCTCACTTATGCTCAGGTGCATATTTCTGTGTCTTTAAAAGCCAAAAGGATATAAATCAGAATTCCTTGTACCAACATCAACCTCTTCACTAAATCTTTACCTGAAAATCCTGTAATCCCCCAGGATGCATCCACAGCCACCCAAGAATGACTCTACAACACTGCCTCATCTACAATTTACAGGGAATTGCAAAATGCATTAGGATGATGCAATAATGTCCTAATAAAGCCATGTAAGTAAAATAAAGTTCCATTCCAGACCAGAGATCAGAGCATTAAACTCATCATAAGCTGCAGTTGAAGTGGTGATTTTTATCGGAACATAAACGCCACAAATCAACTCTGCCTGATGCATTACTTCAAGGACTAAAAGTAGTTTTACTTTGCAACTGAAAGCTTTATGATGACTTGGAAATTCAACATAACCTGAAGACTGGCACGCACAAGCTCCAGGGCTGCCAGAGTTGTGCAGCCTCCAGAACATCGGGCACAAGGCATTTATTTAATGTGCCTTTTTCCACGAGACTGACTTGAACAGCAGCGTGTGGGGGAAAGGGACCTCCACACATTCAAACATCTGGTATGAGGAATAACTGAAGTTTGGCTGGTTGTCTGGGCTTTTTTTCATTCTGGAAGCAAGAAACACAGACACCTAGTGAGGGAGCTGAATAACTTAAGACCCGAAGCTGTTTTCAAATATGGATGATCTTTTCCTTAAAAAAATGTCAAAGTTAAAAAAAGACAAATAAACGAGGCTTAAGAGGACAGAACTCTTGAGGCACACAAGGTAGTATAAGCACACAAGTTAGCTTGAAAAGCAGAAAACCTTTTCCAAAATGTTTATTTAAAAATAAATTATTTTAAAAAGCTGAGGTGCTACTCCCTTAACAGGGTCTTTTTGCCTTAGGCTGCCTAAGTGGAAATCACTGGGGATGTCAGTCAGACATATGTTAAAGTCTCTCTCTAACATTATGGTGAAAGAATGCTGGCTTAGAACATTTAAAATCATTATGCTACTAAATCGGGAGGAAAATAAACCATTGGCCTGTGATATTTAGGATCAGCCTAGGATACTTTTCATTTGGTTCACTCCAGCATCTGCCGTCTTTGTCCCTACTTTTGTAGGCATTTGCACTATTTAGGAAGTTGGCTCCGAGGTACGTCTGCAGTATCCAAGTTTCTTTCAGGGCCAGCTGCCTTCTCCCTATGTGCTTTTGTGGCACCAGGCATCTCGTATAACTGAGCATCTGTACCACTGGAACTGCTCAGCAGTAGGACGTGGCACATTCACTGTATTAGATCTCAAGTCCGTAAACATCGCAATATTTGCAACAAAAAGCCCCTCAAGTCACTTGAAGTGTCTTCCAAACTGTATCACCATCTGTGGGAAGAGTCAATATTTGAGACTAGTTCAATTCCTGCACTTCAAACAGCATAGGGTAAAAGCTTTACATTGCTAAGCTCATGTACTGCTCCATCACACCCAAAAAAACAGTCAGAGGTGTCAAAAACTCCTACAAAAAATGCTTCTGTGGTAATATGACACTGAAAGCTTTGGGTAAATTCATCCACATCAACAAATGCAAAGCAATGCATGCAGAGACTGGAGAAAATTTAACTGGAAATACAATAGCAGCTGAAATTCCCCCTGGCTCTCACCATTAGGAGATCTTTCTACACTTGTCAGCTTTTACTTTCAGCATCCTGGAAAAGCAGTTGGTGTTCACAGCAAACTGTCACCTCACAATATACCCATTTTCTACATCATTTTGAACCTACTGAACAGGAGGCACTTGTTGACCTACACTTGTCTTCATTGTGAGCAAAGATTTACCCTCTCAAGCAGTTAAACCATGACAAGACCCTCACTTCTACCTTTGGTAAGGAAACACTTCAACAATTTTTTAGAGAAACACAGTGTCACCTAAACCTAACCCATTTACACAATTTCCACATCCTTCACACAGCTGATTTGTGAGCAGGGTTTTCCTCTGAAGAAGCTAGAATGAGGATGAGTCAATGTATTTTCCAAGAAGCATCTCACAGAAGGTACCAATCAGTGCAATGACATTGTTTGAAGGGAGATTCCCCCATCTCTTGTCTCTAGGAAATGCTAAAACAAGGTACAGGAATACCAGAGACACACAAAATATGCCAACTATAACACTGCTTTAGTCTCATTTATCTGATCTCCAGAGGCATTAACATCCCTCAGCATTTTGATCCTATTTCAAAATCCCCTGACTATCAATTTACACCAGAAAAAGTCTTTCCTACACTTAAAACTGTCCTCCTGCACTTAATTTCACTAAATTATCCTTCCAAAGAGAAAGTTGCTGCTTAGAAACTAGAAATAGACATCAAAACACACACATTAAATTTCTCTATTAACTGACACTGGCCTAGAATAAAATTGTCCAAGGAATGACAAGGTTTAGTTTTTTTAAATTATTTATTCCCTAATCCTGAAGAGGTCTGCTGATCTACACACTCCAAAAATCCCTGAAGACAATAGCATTTATCAGAACACTCCACTTGACTCAGGGTAGAAACTCTTAAGGGCTCTTAAATGGAACACATTTTGGCTGTGCCTTGTGCCAGTTGATTCACAGGGCTGTCACACACTCCAGAGACAGAAGCTGTGGGTAAGCTGAGGGGTCCAGAGCTGCTCCATGGAGCATCTCCCTGGAAGGATTCAGGCTTGAGGAAGAGGATTTGACAAGCACAGCAGGAGTCTTGCTGGATCCATACACTGAAGGGATGGTGGGGTCTGTCTGTCCATCAGCAGGGGTGGTGTGCTCCAGACCCTGTTTTTCATGCTGTAAGTGATCAGCTACTCCAGCAGTGCCCTGAGCATTTTGTTCAGATGGACAAGACAGACATAAGGACCTGGAGCGTATCCAGGAAAGAGCTGTGTGGGAAGGGGCTGGAGGCCCAGGAGCAGCTGAAGGAGCTGGAAAGGGGCTCAGCCTGAAGAAAAGGAGGTTCAGGGGGGACCTTGTGGCTCTGCACAACTCCCTGACAGGAGAGGACAGCCATGGGGGGTCAGGCTCTGCTCCCACGGAACAGGGACAGGAGGAGAGGGAATGGCCTCAAGTTATACCAGAGGAGGTTGAGCTTGGATATTTGGAAAAATTTCTTCACTGAAAGGGTTGTCCATCCCTGGAACAGGCTGCCCAAAGCACTGGTGAAGTCCCTGTCCCTAGAGGGATTTAAAAGCCATGTGGATGTGAGACTTGGGGACGTGGTTTAGTGGTGGCCGTGGCAGTGCAGGGAGATGATCTTAGAGGGCTTTTCCAACTTAACTATTCAATGATTCTATGCAAAAGAGCTACAGAAAATCAGCTTTAGTGGTCTAATTGTTAAAAAACACAAATGCAACTTCAGGTGGCAGAGAGACACCTCACTGGAGAACTTTGAAAAACAGCAGCAAAAACATTTTCTAAGAAGATCACACGTTTTCCTAATGCACTGCAGCAGAAGCTCCCAGTACCCTTATCTCAAAACCATTACTGTGCACTATCCCTACAATAACACTGGACAGGATGCAACTTTCACCATATTTTGTTCTTATCCAAGTTTAATTACTGAGTGGCTAATTTAACCACTGTCACCAATTAATTAGAATAAAAAAGCCAGAAGCAGAATTAGCACAATACAACAAAACAAGATTAAGCTCTACTGGAATCTACTCTGAATATTTTTTAAAATTCCATGTCAACAGACATTTCCTTTTTGCAAATTGTTTGTGAGCAGTTGATGTCCCTATTAGAGAAACATCTGGAGTCTTTGGTTTTGAATTTACTTCTCAACATTTGAGATTGACCTTTCCATTTCTAAATCAGGTTTCATCCAGATCTTTTTGGAAAAAAAAAAAAAACAAACCACAACCCACTGCTGGTTTCCAAGTACTGCAGCTGCCAGCTCATTGTACCTCTGAAAGTCATCAAAACCCTGAACTATACTTCAGGAGGCCTCCTGAACACTGTGAATGTATCACAGAATGGTTTGGGTTGGAAGGGACCTTAAAGCCCACCCAGTGCAACCCCTGCCATGGGCAGGGACACTTCCCACTAGCCCAGGCTGCTCCCAAGCCCTGTCCAACCTGGCCTTGGACACTTCCAGGGATCCGGGGGCAGCCACAGCTTCTCTGGGTAACCTGTGCCAGGGCCTCACCACCCTCCCAGCCAGGAATTCCTTCCCATTATCCTATCTAACATTCCCCTCTGGCACTGGGAAGAAATTCCCCCTTGTCCTGGTACACCATGACTTTGTCCCAAGTCCCCCTCCAGCTCTTCAGCAGCTATTTTAGGCCCTTGAAGAGGCTCTGAGGTCTCCCTGGAACCTTCTCCAGGTGAACAGCCCCAGCCTGGCTCCAGAGCAGAAGTGCTCAAGTCCACATCATGGAGACCTTCAAGTTTCTCATGCACCAACACCCCAAGTCCTCCTCAGGGCTGCTCTTGGATCCATTCTCTGCTTGGCCTCTATCTATTCTTGCAATTGCCCCAGTCCATGTGCAGGACCTGGCACTTGGCCTTACTGAAGGCCACGAGGCTCACAGGGGCCCCACCTCACAAGTTTGTCATGGAGAGTCCTTTCAGAATTCCCCACATTCCTCCACACTTTTCTCTAATTAAGCACACCCCTTCTTCAAAACTCCTCATACATTCAACTCATCTCCACTTTTTAAAAATTCCTCTTTCTTCCTGTCCCAGCTAGACCCTTCCCATTTTAACTTCCTGAGCTTCCATAACACTCTGCTAACTTTTTTCCCTCCAAAATCCCTTTATAATCATTTAATCCCATCAACTCACAACTCTTCTACTGTGTCTCATCCACAGCTCTCCTTTGGTGCATCTGTCCTTCCTCCCAGCCCAGTCTTACCCTGCTGGAGTCAGACATGAGGAACCTGGACAGGAAACATCCCAGCCAGGCTTCCTAAGCTTTAGAGAAACTCTATTGGATGTGGCATGACCCCAGCAAGAAGGACATGAATCCCTTAAACACGAGACATTGGTTTGTGCAGGAAGAAAACACAGCAGCCCCTTTTTGACTGAACAGTACATAAATATAACAATTTCACCTCCCCACAGCTCTGTTATGACAGAAACCAGAATATCACGTTCAGTTTTGTTATTGCCCATTTTGTAAAGGATGTTCCAATCAGCAAGTACATGACACAGAGATTTGAGGGCTACAGGAAATGCCTGTGAGATTTTATTCTTTTTTTTTTAAGCTCAGGCTATTTGTCCTACTTGATTACAACCTCTAAAAACCATTTGCCATGAAAAAAATGAGAATATTGAAGTGTTATTTAATCTGGTAAGGAAGCTCACAAAATTAGCCATGACAAGAAACTGAGAAATACAAATGAGAAACGAGATATTTTTATACCGTTTTCAAATAGCTGAGGAAATCAATGCCTGAATTTGTCAAAAAGCGGTGGGATCTCAAACTTTTCATACCTCCAAGAAGAGGTGGCATGAATTTTCCTCTGACAAATAAGTAATGAACTCAAAACACAATAACCACACAGAACTTGAGGATTTCGGTGTACAGTGAAATGATTTACACAAGCCAAAGGCCTTGGACTTTTTCTGTCTTGTCCTATAACCCAAGCTACATTCATTTCAGGTTTCATACGTCAAATACTGAGCAAAACAGGCCAAGGAAAATGGTTCAAGTGAATTCCACGAAAGCTCTCGGGATTGTGTAGCATTTGGCAGTAACCCCTGTCCTCTAGATTTCCATCTGGTAGCTGTCCATTTCTATTCATTTTTGACATAAGATAGAAAAATAAACAATTTGTTTCTGAAGCTCAAACACCAGGATCAGGCCTGAAATGCTCATTAGCAAGTCCTTGGAACCTTCCAGTGGGAGATGTCTCTGTCCATGGCAGCAGGACTGGAACTGGATGATCTTTAAGGTCCCTTCCAACCCAAAACATTCCATGATAAATCTGGTTGTTCAGCCACACAAAATTATTTAACTCGTGCTCTACTTGCTGAGCTGATTTTTTGGCTGATCATTCCTGCTTTTGAGAAATAAACCTTTCCCCTCCAGGAATCTTAACACTTCAAAGCCACCTCCAGCTCATATTTTCCCCATGTAAACATTTCAAAAGTCCTCAGAACTTGAAGGTCTGAACTCTGTGGCTCTCACCTTACACTGCACTTCAACACAAGTACTTTAGTAGGGGCATTTTTGAGGGCAACCATTGATGTATTTTTAAAAATATGGATGTTTGCAGAACTTACCTCTTTCTCAGTATCCCTGGATATACAGGTCCATTGGTTTTCCTTCACACTGTATGCCCAGAAGTCAGCCAGATCCTGAGTTCCATCCCAGCCACCAAACAAATAAACAGTTTCTATTTAAAAAAAGAGTTAATTTTATTTTAAACAGAGAATGTGTTTAAACAGGCTAATGCCTATAAAACATCTGTGACAAACTATCAGAAGAGAAATTTAAACTCTTTTTTTACTTAAAACACCACTCCTTTTTGAATGGAACTAGTCATCAAGACAAAAATGTGGTTTGGTTTAGTAATGGAAGATTTTAGGATTGATAGGCAGCCAATTCTCAGAGTCATTTTCTATTTCTACATTTACATAAGAGGCAATCAAACCCACAGCCTTCTGATTAAAATTCCAGACAGACAAATGAACAATATTTAACATTTTGGATCCTGTGCATGTAGTCTATCAATGACATCTCAGCCTGTGCCCTGTTTGGTGCAGGATTTATGTATCAAAGAGGTTTCAGAGATAGGAGCAGCAAAGTTTTTCTGTCTAGTCCATCCCTTAGAAAAAACAACTAAAAAATCCACTTCAAGGGAAATGTCTTGCATGAAGTAACTTACCTGATGCCAGAAAAGCCAGTGAGTAGAAGAGTCACAAATTTAAGTCAGTGTTTCAGGGCTGTCACCTCAAACCCACAACTGCTCTGTGTACAGCAAGTTCTAAAACTTCCTAGACTCTCTGATAAAACCAGATGAAGCCTTTGAAGAGGGGAAGTATTTAAGAAAGGAGTTTCTGTTCTGCCATGGGGAGATAACTAAACTGCTCCCATTATAGAAACAGCACTATCTGGTCTCAAATTCTAAAAATACTTCATTTTTAGAGCGCATTAAAACATAACACAAAGCCAAGTCCAAGAAGAACAAGTTCCCCAAGACTTGCAGAGTTTTGCAAAGCTCCTTTAAAATCCACAAACCACTTCTATTATGGAGGTAATGGCCAATTTTTAATCCAACGCCAATTAAAGCGTGGAGTTAGAGCACGATTATAAAATGGGACTAGTCCCTGACCCTTACCTACCATCAGGATAGTGGTCATCACCATGGAAAGGTTACCCTGGTTCATTAACTTTAATTACCCTTCCTCCTGGACTCAGGGCTCCCTGTGTTCCCTGCAAAGAGCAGGTCCCTTTGTGCGCATAAATTCTCACAGCTCACAAAACCCACATTACCACAACAGCTTCATTGATAGCCGAGAAAAATAAAAGATTTGGCACCAGCTAAAAATCCTACTGGGGCCTTGCCAAAATGTCAGGCCTGCCTGGAAAGGCTTTGTTGGCTCACATGAAATTTAATAGCAAACCTGAATGACTCCGATGAAAACTCAGATTTTGGAAGTTACCTAACCCAGGCTGACAGAATTAAATGTGAGCACAGAGAGGAGCACAAGCACCCAGCTGATGCTGAGCATCCCCAGAGCAACACCCTGAACACAAGTGGACATGAACTCAGTGCCAGACCCATTTTTCATTATGAAGTAAAATGTAGCTCACATGAAAGAAGGGCTCCATCACTATCTAGAACCAATGAAAATAATTTTTTAGTTCCATGCCTTATTGCAAAAGTATATGCATATTTTAGAGGAAGGTTCCATGTTTTAAGAGCAGTATTTCTTAATGTATAAATGCATCTGTTGCTGGTAATGTCAAGTAAATAATTTTTTTATAGTTCTCCTAAAATTTGTAATTGTTTTCCCATGGCATAAAGCAAAAAAAAAATAGTTGTTTGGTGGTTTGTGGGATTGTTCTTGTTTGGTTGGGGTTGGGTTTGACTGTTTTTGTTTGGCTGGGTTTGAGTTTTTTGAGGATTTTAGGTTTTTTTTGAAGTCAGACTTCATTTCCCAACCACCATCATTGCTTGTATTCTAGCTATTAATTCAGATTTTATGTGAAGGAGGTTTCTTCACCCTGCATGCAGAGACCCAACCAGGACAGATGTGCAAGGCCAGCATTGAAAGAAGAGGACAGAGGCAACAAATCCCAGGCAGCAGCAGTGGGGCAGCTCAAGGGGAGCCCAGCAGTCCCACACCAATATAACTCTGGTAACACTGGGGAACTCAAGGGGGAAAGGATCCTCCCTCTGCATCCAAGCAATATGGAACACAGCAAAATTGATGCTGCTTTATTAAAGCAAGTCTCTATTCAGCTTTAGGGGCAGAGCAGGAGAATTTTCAAACCTAGCTGCAAGGCAACAAGAAAAAACATGAAAGCAATTATATTTACCCAAAGCTTTTACCAGATACGTTTAGGAAGTCAAATTTCTCCTCCAGCATCCTCAGCTTATTTCCTCTACATTTATTTCTGAATACAAATTCAACACTCTGAATTAAATATGTTCTGTGAGTATTTCTAAACTGCTTGCTCAGTCAAAAATTTTTCTGTAATGTCTGAGTTCTTTTCTTCCTTTACTCTCTACATGATTAAGGTGCCAGAGAAGTTGTCAAATTAGAGGATGTACATTCCCAACAATCAATATATTTCCTGTCAACCTCTCCTTAATTTCTATCTCTCAGAAAAGCAGCAAAGCAGCCCTCTCCAACCCATTAAATATCGAAATTCCTGGAGTGGTTTCAGTCCAGGTTCACAGACATTCTCAAGGAAAGTTCTCTTAACTCCTGTTAACTCAATTGTCTCCACATTATGAAATCCTTGGTGGGATTCTGGTACAGGAGGTCTTCCTCAGTGAATACATTCCAGTCCTGGTGACATATTTAACTACATTCTTTGGTCAAGTTGTATTTATTTCCATATTTCTACTAGAACAGTTCTCCATGGAATATAAAAGAATTGTGGATCTCCAGCACTTCTGCAAGGTCCATCAGTCATCCCCCAAATCTCTCACAGGAGGGCTAACTTCAGCAGAGACCGTGTTGCCCAGGGAATTATTCAGTTATACTTTGAGTATCTCAGAGGATGGACATTTCAGACTAGATTCCTGCTGCAATGACTGATTAACTTCATTACAATTTTTTCCCCCTAATATCTAATAGGATTTTCCCTTCCTGTCCTTTATCCTATCCCTCTGCTGCCTCAAAAATGAGCCTGGCTTTCTCCATATTCTCACCAGTAGCTGAAGACAGCTCTAAGATCCTCCCGTGAACCTTCTTTCTACCAGATGAACAAAAGCTCCCTGAGCATCTCCTCACACATCACACTCCAGCCCTGATTACCTTAGTCAGTTCAGTTTGACACAATCCTTACTGTCCCAGAGAGCCCAAATCAGGCACAGCACTCCAGATGTGCCCCCAAGTACCCAAAAGAGGAACATCACCCTCCCCTCTCCCTGCTGGCCCTGGCACAGCCCAGCCAGGAGAGAGTGGCCTTCAATGCCACAAGGACACACTGTCAATGCACATCCCGCTTCCAGCACCCGGCAAATCCTTCCATGCAGTCTCCAGCCTGTCCTCCTGCACAGCTGTCACATCCCAGGGGCAGGATCAGAACCTCACAATGCTCTCCTGCAGCCCCACGGGGTCCCCTAGACTCATGGTCCTGTTCCCCAGTTCATCAGCCACTGCCCTCCCAGTCAGCTGCCATCACACACTTGCTGGGGTTGTACTGGAGCATCACTGTCCCTAAAACTCTGAAGGATTCCTCTCAGAAATAAAAAAAACAATCAAGGTGTAAGATATCTCAAAAGCCTTCTACAAAAGGATGTCACTTCCCCAAGTAGCACCCACACCTTTAGTTACATGCCAGCAGTGCTGCCCACTTTGAGAGGAGCATTTAAGAGCACAAATATAAAACCAGCTCTTAATCTTCTTGAGGTATCACACCCCTTGGTTTCTGAGCCACAGTTCAGCTGGATAGAAGCTGGCTGAATACAGGGGTTTTTTTAAGGATAGGCATACAGTCTCAAATGTGAAAGCCCCATGAAGTTGAGTAACCTCCAGGATTCAGCAGCTGTTTGTGTTTCAGAGCTTAGAAGCCATCTGTGTTTTGTTTCTGAGATCCCTTCATCCTGTACACAAGTCTTGTCTTTAAATATCGTATGGATAGCAGTGTTTTCCTCAGGCAAAACAGAATCCTTCATGTCTGCTGCTCTCTCTTCATCTTTTTCATCTTTCCATGCTGCTTTTGAACCAGCCTTGTCATTTCTGCTGTGCTGCCCACGTATACAATGGGCACGCTGGGCCCAGTGCTCTGAATCTCCCTCTGTTCCCAACCAACAGATCTGTCCTCATTTATCTAATGGAAGGAAGCAAACAGAATTCCTTCGGACGAAAGGAAAAGCAAAATGATGTACAACCAAAATTACACAACAGTTGCACTTCAGTGAGAGAACAGAGGTACCACATCAATAAAGACTATTTCACTAATGGTTTCCCTCAAAAAACTGTTTCACTTGCCAAAGAGAAGAGAAATGGAGACAGAAGAAAAATCATCCTGGTTGCTTTGCTGTTATTTCTAAAGCAGGCTCAAGGGAAAACTTCAACATTTAAGAAAGCCTGATATAACACCAAATATCTTTTTTTTTTAATAGAATGATTTCTACATGGTCCATATTTCTATTGTTACCAAAACTATTACAAGGCTTTATGGACTGCACTGTCATTCACTGTGTCTGCCCTGTAAGAGCAGAAGAGATCAATTCCACCTTGCCTATGGAATTATAAACCACATCTCCAAACAACACATACTGTTCATAAGTACTGAATATACTCCTTAAAACTTGTGCTTGGCAATTCACTTACCCATTCCCTCTTTCTTCCAGAATAAGCACTGGAATTTTGAAACATGTGGCATATCTGACCCATAAAGAGCCCAGCAAGGGTAGCCTCAAAGAGCTGTTAATAAGGAACCAGTGCCAAATGCTGACACCCTCATCCAAAACTCCATTAGGGTTCAATTCTGTGGGAACACTGTTCTGCACTCGAGCCTGTGTGTTACTGCCCCAGTATTTCCCCAGGGCCTACACAAACAGCTTCTCATGTCTGACATGCAGCACACAACACTGTGTACTTGTGTAGTTTTGAGGTTGGTTGGGGGATAATTTTGTTTTAATCTATGTACCTGGGTTGCAACTACTAAAATACTTCCTCTTCCTTGTAGACAAGCAGAGAGAACTCTCCAGCCTCCCACACAGAGAGCTGCATGAGAAACGCACCTTGCAGGGAAAAGCAGGAATAACAGGAGCTTTCTGTTTTCATTTCCAGCCTAAAGCTTTAAAGTACCTAACAGTGGTTTCAGCTACAACTGTCAATTTCTCTTAGTTTATGTTTCTGCACATACATATCAAATTCAACTTCCTAATTCTGCCATTCAGAGTCATTCCAGTCTGAGTGTTAATGTGATTAAAATAATGGAGGATATTGTGGAAATCACTAACTTCCCATTTTTAATTTCTCTTTTTTTCTTATATATAAGAAGACATCAGGCTGCATTCTCAGTTCTACATCCCACAATGCCTACAGCTCCATTTCAAAGTGCTTCAAGAGCTTCCCAAAGCATCAGGAACACTGCACTTACTCAGTCAGCTGTGGCAGGTATTAAAAACAGGAGTGTCAGATGGAAATGAGCTCCAGCACAAGTTACTGGCTGCCAGCAGAGATGCTAAATTCTCTTTCAGTTACTTTCAGCCTACTCTATGTGAAAGTTAAGCCATGCTAAAAGGCAGCTGAGACCAAGTTAATCCATGCTCTACCCGAAACTGATAAAAACAGTCTCAGTGACTCCATGCATTAGCAGCAACTTAAGATCTACTTCAGCTACTCACCAATCCATATCCTCTATCTTAACACCAGCACGTGCATCCAGCAGGCTCAGTACTATTAAGTTAGAATTATTTTCCTAGTCAGCAATAAGTGGTTAAAATCTCCTTGAAGTTGATCAAAATGCCAAACCATTTATAGTTCATATATAGCTACAGCAGGTCTGGCCATCAGAGATTAAGATCTGTTTCCAACACTTAAATCTATGTGATATAAACCTTGAGAATCTCCTTGTAAGTATGATTTTGCTGTTTGTTTCACTTCACTTCCAAAAGATTTAAGCTGAAGAAAATACTCATTTTTGAGAAGGACCTCACTCCTCTAACAAGGAAAGCAAACTGAGACGATTTTTCTTCAGTTGCTAAAGTCTTCTTAAAAAAACCCACTCAGCAGGTGTGTAAGGCAGGAGAGGATGTCTTTGAAGGGAAGAGAACACCACTGCTCCCTTTTCCATTAACACTGGATCTGTCCAAGGTTAGCCAGGGAGCTTTCCAGCCCCAGTCTGTAAAATGCATCCTGACATAACTGGCTAAATTCCCACCAGCTCATTAAACTCCACCTATATTCAAAAGGAAAACTCCAGCAATCAGCAATGGGAAACAGCCCCAAGAACATCCCCTGGCCTGTCATGAGCCAAATTAAATGGCAAAACTGATCATCTCAAAAACATTTCAGCTATTACAAGTCTCAGTGGACCTGGATGCAAAACTGAAAGCAACTTCCCAAACAGCCCACAGGGAAACTTTGGGAAGGTATCCCACCACCTCTAAATAGAGCTAAAGCATGAAATGACCACCACAACAGAGGGAAGGAGATCCAGGACTCTACCTTGGTGGGTATTGTCCAGCCACTTTTGTGCAAGTAAAACAAATAAAATAAAATGTATATATTATATGTAATAAATTGTATATATTTGATAAATTTATAATATATATGTTACATACATATCCATAAATAAAATAAATATTAATATATATTAAATACACACATATATCCAAAGTACATATAATATATACAAAATCTATCACGAAATATTAAAAAATACATGGATGAGTTTCACTGCCTTGTTAAAGCAGAGTGAAACTGCAGTCAAAAGCAGAGCTGACAACCTTACTGTTGCTGGAAAAGCAAGAGGAATGGAAAGGAAGGCTCACACTATCATGGATATTTTATTTTCAGGAGGTGTGCAGGACTATCATTTCCAAGTTGACACGGATCATGTTTCTTCCACGCTCTTGTGAAACACTCACTACTTATTCCCGAGGCCACTAGGGAGCGTTCCCAGCCTCTGCACAAACACAGCAAATCCTCCAGCAGCGTTTTGTTCTAATCAATCTCAAACCTCTCCCACCAAATGAAAGAAGTTTACTCTCCTACACCAAATAGCACAAGTGCTTCCTCCAGAGCAGTAACTACTCTGAGCAAAAGCCAGAGGCTGCAGCTACTGCTGGATTTTTGCTTGTTCACTATGACTTAGCAAATTACTCTGGAAGGTCCTATCCTGTCACATGCTCTGTCCCCGTCCTGTGACCACAACAGATACGGCCATGGGCATTTTTTTTGCCAACTCTTTCAATGCCACTCTAGATTCCTATCCAATACCCACACCCTGATCTTGTTTCTCCCTTCCCAAGAAAAATCCTTTCCTTCATACAGCAAAGACTTGGGCAGATGCTTTCCTTATTTTAGTAACGATTGACGTAGCACAGAAATCTGATTAAATAACAGACGAAGATATAGAAAATTATGCAGAACAACAATCACTGGAACTGTTCCTGATACACCACCCCATTTTCTTTTCTCTGCAGGTTCTCTGAACAGAGGCTGAGCCATTCATTAAACTGCTTAAGGAAACAGTTTTGCAAGAGATGTCGAAAGAATTATATCTAACAGGAGTTTCTTGCACACTGTGGGAATTAGAAGCCACTCCTACCAAAATACAAGGAATGTTTCAACACAACAGATCTATTGCTTGAGCACAGCCTGTAGCAGATAAGGGAAAATATCCCTAATTTCTCTTCTCGTTTGAATTCCTGCTCCAAGATGGTAGGAGGAACAAAAAATTAAAATCAATTGTTCTTGGTTTCTTAGTTAAGACAAGACAATGGCTAAGGCATAACACAGAATTATTAGGGAAGAAAGGGAAAGGCAGCTGGAATATAGATCCAGAGAGGAAACAGAGCATTTAATCCAACTACAAGAAAGCGTGATTTTTTTTTTCCTCAAAACCTAACACAGTGTCTGAAGAAAAACACATTTGCATATTTATCTGGAAAACAACTGATTAAATAGTTAAGAAATGTAATAACAACTCACCTGTCTGCACATCTATAACCATCTGATGGCCACCTCTCATGCCTGGCCGACTGTCTTCCCCGTCACCTTCAGAAAAAAAGGGAAGGGAGTTTTCCATTGTAAAATTTTTAAACCAAAGAAAGACACAGCCTCAACATGGAAGCAAAGGAATTGAGTAACTCACCCTTCTTTAAAAACTTGCACATCACTTTTTCCAGGTAATATTATTTTTGTGCATTATAAAAACTGTACAGAGTTTTATACTGAATTATCTCTGGTGACTGACAGTACAGAGAGAAGTGAATAGCGCAACTCCCAGTGCCTTGGGAAGGAGCTTCAACGTTCCTGACGCACTTGGGGCACACAGAAGAGCTCTGAGTTGTCCTTGCAGCTCTCCAGCAGGGACAACACAGTCACCCTTTGGCTCCCCTTCCATCTCTCCCCACCTGAGAGCTGCCTGAGGGCTGAGCTGTGGGAACAGATACTCAAATGACAGGGAAATGAACCCCTGGGATGGCAGCAGGAGGTGATCTAGACATAGCACAGCCGGCTTTGTACCAGCTATTCCCACATCTAAGGGAATTCCACCTACCCAATTAAAGCAGCTTTCCAACTACTTTATATATCTTAGGCATTCAGGACAGGTGACACAGATAACCTCTCCCAAGGGGCTTGGGGACTCTGCTCCACATTTGGCAATTGTCACCTTGGAGACTACATTTGCTCTATGACAGTGATTTTTGTACTCTGCAGTTAAGGATGCTGCTACAAGTCTCCTCTCAAGGCAGACAGGAATGGAAAAGATTCTGCAGTTTGGATGTACTGTGTAAGAGATCAAGACTTCAAAAGATCCACCTCATTTAAAATACTCCCTGTTAAGATAATGTATTTATTTGCCAACTCTCCACTTGAAGTTGAAGCTACATCAACTCCTTGTGCTAAATCCAGTAACACAGGTAACTGTTGTGATGTTTAACCAATATTCTGGGATTTGTTACTAAACTGATGATCTATCCTTAAAGTTACCACTTGTATTCCTGCAGTGTTCCTTACTCAACCAGAGAGCAGGCTGAATTTCACTGAATTTGCAGACAAATGCAACTTTTTCGGAGAAGAAACCATTCCCTAGAACTCTCCTAGAGGAGACTTTCTTGCATCATTTTCTTGCTCCACATTCTCAAAGGAACAAGACAGAACTGGCACTACACGAGCTCTATCTTAAGAAATGTCCTTACCTTTGGTGCTTTTGGGGATAATCTGCCCCCAGCGAGGTTTGTACTCTTGCTGACTGATATACTGATTGAACAAGCCATCTGCAAAACAAAAATTTTGCTGGATAAAACATTTATCCTTCCATTATAGCAAAATCACTTTTAATGTGGATAACTTCAGCCTAACTCAATCCAGTATGCCAATCCAAAGCCTTCATTTTCAGTGAGCTCTCCATTATGTGTCAGTTAGTTTGCTAAACTTTTGTTAGTTGGTTAAACTTTTGTTAGTTTGTTAATGAACTAAATGTGCAAGCACTAAAATAAAAAGAATACTTGCTACTAGATCAATCAGGAATTATCCAGTTTGCCTGCCAGGTCGTGCCAAGTGTCTATAAATCTCCAGTGTGGTGAATTTAATTAAGAATAGAATTCCTCCCCCTTATTTAAGCAAAAGGAAAGTTGCCAGTGCATATAAAATTCAGCCATTTTAGTGCACATTAAGTTAAAACTAGGTCAGACAGCATCTCTAGAGCTTCATCTGAGAAGAGAAGGGAAGCAGAGCAGATTGTCTAAATGCTGTGATATGGGACAACCAAGCCCTGGATGAAAAACAAAACAATAGTTTACATTCTCTTCAGAGAGTTAAGCAAGAAGAGCAATAGAGGAGGTGTTAGATCCCAGGCCAGATGTGCTAAGTGCAGCGTTTCTGTGAGCAGCACCAGCTCCAGCACTTTATCCACACTCCCCTTGTGCCTTCCACCTCATCAGCACCCAGAGACCAGCTCCTAATCCTGTTCAGATGCTATCAGTCTATCACATAAACACCAATTTTTTGTAAAAGAGACTTGTAACACCCACACTCCCTAGGACTGCCCTCCACTCTGGGAAAGGCTTGGCAATGTGGGGAACTCAGTGCTGTTGTTCTCCAAATGTCTCCTCTGAAACACCTACCTCACCTTCTGTAGCACAACAAACTATGAGAGCACCTGAGCACTGCTTGCCTGGCTACAACTCACCCATCACCCACCATCTCAACACACAGTCTCTTCCTGACTAATGTTTCTGCTGTATTCATGTATTATTGCATTACCTGGAAAAAAAACAATAGGAATTTAATAGATGATGAACGCCTCTGCTTATTTATACAAAAGCCCTTTGTAGATATATAGGCAAGAAAGAATGATCCTCACTGAACACATCCCTATTTATTTAGAAAAAGGTAAAAATCTTTGTTAAGCATGACAAAAGACTCAGAGAAAATTTTAAAGTGTTTCCTGGCATCCTGTAGCTTGTCGTGACTGAAATCCAGGTTTTAATTAAAACCCAAGCCAGCAGCAAGTATTTCCTTGGAGAAGATGAATGCTCTATTTAGAGACCATCTAACAGGAAAACAAGGGCACTCAAGAGCTCCTGAAAGGTGATGAGTTTGGTCTGAAAATATAAAACTTTTATAAACTCAGCTGTGCAAGTTTTTCCAAATAAATACTCTGAAAACAGGGCAGATTTTACTTTCACCTCAGAGCCAAAAACAGCAGCTCTCCCCCCACATTAGGTAATCGAGGAAAGCCAGAAGTTTGCTCAATGTATGTAGAAAGAAAAGTGGTTTATTTTGGGTTTAATAGCAGGGTTCTTAACTCCCACTTCTTCAGCATTTATGAAGTTGGGACAACACATGAGAGGCTCGAAGCTTGAGATCTCATAAATTCTGATTCAGAAAAGCCAGGCCTAATAGAACAAATGCATGTGCTGTAAGAAATCCCACAGTGACTCAGCCACAAACCCAGACAGAAATGCAGCTTTTTGGTTATCATTACAGCCTTGGGTCTGCAAGACAGAAACCAAAACCGTATTTATCCCGATGGCAGCCAATAGATAATTAGACATAAATAGCTCAAAAGGATGAATTAACAGCACATAGGATCTGAAAGGGTGATTTAACCTCTCTCCCATGCTCTACACCCACAGGCTGCACTTGTCAAGATATGACACTTCTCCCCTACTGTGCCTTCAGCCTCTTTTAATAATGCTTCTTGTCTTCCGTGGGACATCGGTTTGGAAATACTCCAGCTTGCTTCCCAGAAATGTTTCCTTCTGCTGGAAGCAGTTCCACATTCACTCTACTTACACTGCAAACCAGCAGCAGCTTGTTTTGGAAGCTGAATCACCACCTGTCTGACACCACCAGGGAAAAAAAAGGAGGATTTCTAGGTGGATTCTGTACCCGACGCCAGACCTACGCCAGCGCACTCCTTATGTTCCTTGTCAGGAGAGCACTGCTGACCAAAAGGTCTCCAAAGCTCCTGTGAGGCACTGAGGATCAGATCTAGGCCTGCTCAGGTCTGTCAGCTGTTCCCAATGAATCAGGAGTTTAAAATAAATTTCGAGACTCTTGTCAAAAATAAAAAAAATTAAAAAAAGGTGTCAGGTGGAAGTTTTTAAATGAAATGTTTTCTTTTGCTCCGGAGACCTCTCACTTCAATGTCCACGTTTACTAAAATTACAGCCAAAAAAACGACTTGTACTATTTTCAAGCCCTTTGCAGCATGTCATGACGCATTTTGGATGTAACAACACGAAGTTCACTGTGATTAAAGCTCGGTAAATTCTGCCTCCCCGATAACCCAAGTCTTTATTTTGCCAGCCAATTGCAGGTTACTCAGAAAGGATTAGGACAAACATTGTGGACAAAAATATTTAACTTTCTGAAGCCACTCAGGAGCAAGTTCTATCAGGTTTGTGGGGGTTTTTAGACAACACACACCTCCAGGTAGTGTTGCTGAAACCTATTCACTTCACTGCCAATGGCTCAAAAACCTTCAGAGTGACATTTAGCCCATAATTTCTGGGAGCTGGGGTTTGAGGTTTTAAGATTTTTCTCAAACCAAAGAAAAGTAGCCAGAATACCTAAACAGTTTGAGGCTTTTTGAGTCACAAGCTACCTCGTACAGAAAACCTGAAGGAGAGAGATGTTCTAGCAGATAAAAATCCAGCTGTTAACTCGACAATTTCCTCAAGATTTGGGAGAAACAAGGAAACACGTTTTTTTTTTCAGCCTCAGACGTGTAATATTTTCTGGCACTTTGTTCTTCATAAAAATGAAACAAGGTTTGCTCTCAAATCCATATAAGTTATCCTTCTTCTACACAAACTCTATCATTTACTTCCCAGAGGTTTTGGATCCCTATCCAGCATCTCCCCTCCACATATCCCAGTATACATAACAGCTTTCTCAGAACCAAATCCAAACAATATTAGATGGTAAAATTCAGGTATACATGTCTGTCTAGAGCTTCCTGGGGAATACAACTGCTCCTGTGCATCCTGTTCCTGTGAATCCTGAGTTCTGGGAGACACTGGGAGCCTGCAGGCTGAGCATCAAAACTTCTTGTTTGTCACACAGGATTGACTTGTCACCAGATAAACACATGTCACATACTGACACGAGCAGTGCCAGAAAGAACACCTCAGTCCCTGGAATACTAATAGGAAACAAGCAGTTCTTCCACCCATTCCAAGCAGCTTTCCACGTCTACAGGAGCTGCGAGCGGTTCAACCAAGCAATTTGCACTCCACATACTCTCTCTGTAGGAATATTAAGCAGATTTTTTCCTTCAATAATATAGGCCCAAAAGCTATAGGAATGGATCCAAATGTGAAGCATTTGAACCGAGTCTGTGAACCAGCTGAGATTTAGGGAACCTTTTCTTTTTGAGACGAAGTCAGGCAGCTGCCAGAGTTTCCATTTGCCCATTTTCTAAGTGTAACGCACAAGTCAAAAGAATCAGTGGGAAAAGTGTGGCTGCCTGCCACTGAGCTCTCAAAAGAAATCATCTGGTGATGTGAGGTGGAAGACAGCGTTCATCATTAGCAATGCAAAAGAACAAGAGTTAGCTCTGCCAGCACTAATTCTTGACCACCTACTCTTTTTCTACATGACTAAGCCTATGGAAATAGCCCGCGAGAGATGCAGAGCGTTGCACTTTGTCAATACCCACCACTGCAAATATCAAACTCTCCAGAAGACATTTTAGGCTGCACTGAGTGTGCAGTATCTCTGTCAACCTCACTGCACTTCTGTTTGTGCCTTTAAGGCAATGAACTCCCAGATCAGCAAGCGGTCAGGAGTTCACATATTCATGCCCAGTCTGCAACAGAACAGTTGCTCTTTGAACGATTTCAGGGATAATTTAAGGATCTGTATGTCTCAATTAACTCTACACTTCAGCTACACTACACAGACACAGGACTAAAGTTAATCCTCTTTTATTTGGAAAAACAACACATCAGACAGGAGTTCAGTGGTAAGAACACCCACACCTTAGAGACTAAGCAGCAAGCTACTGAGACTTCACAACAGAGCTGCTAGGAAAGTAAAATGATTAAAAAATCATCACAGAACGGCCTGGGTTGGAAGGGACCTTAAAGATCATCTAGTTCTAACCCCCATGCCACAGACAGGGACATCTTTCACCAGATCAGGCTGCTCAGAAAATGCTGGGGAGCTTGACAAATGCAGAACAGAGTAAGGACAGGTAACTGTGGAAGATCACAGGGAGCAAGTAGTAGGAATACTGCAGGAGAATGTGCTGAAGGCTGAAAACCACTATTCCCATCCTACCAAGAAGAATCCAGCTGTTAAACACCATTAATATTCAGCACTTGACTGCCACAACTTCAGACAAATTGTTCCAGCTGCAGTTTGAGGGGGTTTTGTGGATATCAGAAGAGGTTTGTCCTGTCCTCTCCCCCACCCCAGCCTGATCAGCTCCCTGTCTGGGTTGGCCATGTGGCAGCACGAGCACCAGTGCCAGGGACACACTGTCCTGAGCAAGGGCAGGATTGACCCAGTTAGTGAAAACCCGCAGTCTTGTCAGCTTAAAGCAAATATGGGATGCAGCCTCGGTGTCTCGGGATAGATAGCACTTCTCTCCAAAGGGTGCTGGGAGGCGACAGAGCTTTAAATGGGTACATTTAAAGCTGAAGACAGCATAAAAAATGGCAGGAGGATGGGGGAAGGAAGGTTAATGTATTCCAAGGCAAGCAAAATCATTAAGGATGACCAACAGAGCGATGGGAGATGCGCACACTGACATTTCACTTCAGCTAGCCAGGTGCCGGATTAAAACGAAGCAAAATGAACATCCCCATGCATATTTTTCTGTCCCTCAGAAGCAGTGACAAAACCTAATGATGCTCTTTAAGACTCTCCTGCTAAATTATCCACCGTCTGTTACTACCAAGACTTGCTCCTTATACTTGCTGCAATAATAAAAAGGCTAATAAAACAAGCTACAGCATATTCCTCCAGCTCACCTAAGTGATGCTGAGCTCCTCAGCCTCCAAAAAGGGACATGATTAAAAAAAAACAGGGAAGGAGGATTATCCACATCAAATCTGACGAGAAACAAGTGTCTGTCAGACAGGACAATATAAGACCTACAGTTTCCTACCAGGCTGGTCCTCTGACAGTACTTCCACACCTGGAAAAGCAAAGCACTGCTGACAGCAGCCCCACTCTCAGCATACGTTAAGTAGTAAAAGAAATTAAGAAATAACAGCTCAAAAAATGAGGCTACAAACATTCACTTCATTAGTGTCCAAGGAAAAAATTCCATTTTTGAGAGTATTTTTTCAGTACATTTTAAGACTTTGAGTGTAATTCCATTCAAGAAATCATTTCCACTCCAGCCTGCAATGAAGTGGAAAGAGGACAGCCTCCAGGCACTGAGATTAAGCCATGGCCAAGGCAGCAGAGCGAGGCAATGATAAAATCATCACCATCAGCACACAGCACTCCTCTGGCTGCTGCAACGTCATGGTGGGCTCATCAGCTCCCTCCAGGCACTCGTGTCTTTGAGACACAGACAGAAACAGCTCCCTGCTGCTTTTCCAGCCTGCAATCCTCCCCTGCCCTTATGGTTCAGGAGGAAGCTGCCAGTTGCAAAATGCCCCTGCATTGCAGGAAGCTGCTCACGCTCCCAGCCCAGCCAACACTCTCCTGTCTCAGGAGGATGACGATGAACATGGCAATTCTCAGTCCCAGTGCTTGTGTAGCTGCTCCTGGAGCTCAGCACAGGGCAGGTCTGCACTGTTCTGTCGGAAGAGAAACCTTGAGCCAAACCCATAGAAAACTATTTACTGCAGTTTTGGAGGACCTGTTGTAATAACCTCCTTAAAACTGCTCAACTGAATGGCTTAATCACTAAAAGATGGTGGGTTTTCATGGAAGACAGCCTTTGGTTTTCAAGCTATCATTTCCATCACATTCTGAGAACCACTTCTAGCTTCTGTGGTACAAACCACACTGATGGGAGTCAAGCAGGTACGCTGGCATCTTTCCAAACATATTACAAAATAACTGATTAGAGAGTAACATCTCTGGTGCCAGCTATCCTTGAAATTGGTTCACTAAGTCCCTAACTCTACTGGCATCAGACACAAAGTTTTCCTCTTACACCAGTACAAGTCTCCCATAATGAGAGACTGCACAGAGTTAAAAAGCTCTACACCCACAGCCAAGAGCACCTCTCTTTTATCAGACTGCAATCCAAAACTGCTGCACAGGTCCTTAGAGTCACTTCAGTGCAACAGCCCCACTCTTTCTGTATCCTATTCGATCAAGAGAGAGTACATCTCCCTCTTAGGAGTTGAGAGCTGTTTATACACTGTGTTTTTTAAGTAGAAAGCTTCCAAGTAAAAAATTAATAGCAGTTCCAATGAAACTGACTGCCCTGCCAAGGTCCCACTCTGCAAAGGAAAACAGGTTCTGCCTCCAGTCACTGACTTCCACACAATTCCCCAAGGATAATTTTTCCCAAAAGCAAAGAGAGCTTCCTCATCCAAACACAGCAGAAAACTTTTGCCTGAACACCAACTTGGTGATGAGCTCCAACCAGAAACCATGATCCAGATCACCACTGAGAACTCCAGTCTTCTGCTTCCCTGCTCACCATTCCAGTGACTTTCCTGACAGTTTAAGCCCACCCTCAGCTTGCCAACGCTTACATGAAGAACTTGTCTTTACCCACTCAAGTGCACCTCCTAGTCATCTCTGGGAGAAAGAGACTCCAAAAGTTGCAGCGATAAGAGATTTCATGAATTTTTATCCTTCAACACACACACACTAACAAGTCTAAAAACTGACAGCACACCAGAAATGAAATAACACATGGACCTGCCAGTTCTACTACTAAGCCCACTAACATTTAAAAGAAGGTAATATTTCACTGTGCTTTTTTTATAATTCATGGATCAGATTCCTCTGATTCTCTTACCATTCACAGCTTTTTCTATCAGCTCTTCACAAGCATCGAAGTCCCCCTTCAACACCAGTTTGTCGTGCAGGTCTGTCAGCATGGGGTGCTCCAGAGCAATCTTGGTTTTCTTCTGCAGCGACTCGAAAGCCTCGGTGTAGTTGTGCTGCCGAAAATGCTTTAGGCAAAGGCGAATGGCTTCCTGTTCACGGTACTACTGGAACACAAGAAAACCTCTGAGACATGGAGATTTTTCCTTTGACCAGCACTGCTGGCAACTACCTGTGAACCTGCCCAGAGACAGGATGTTTTATCCACGCTGCACAAACAACTCGCGAGCCCACGGCGGAGCGCAGTATGAGAGGCATTACAGGCTGTGCAGGCATTTACTTTCCAACAGTATAGAAATTATACAATTTGGTACCATCCAGTTTAATAAGCATACAAGAAGAGAGTGCACGGTGTCCCAGATCTCTGGGGTGACCATTATTTCCCCCCCATCTGCTTGGCCCTGCTGTTCAAGGCCTACACGAAGCACAGAGCAGGAAAAAGCCTTCGCTATCAGCGTTACATAATTTGATTGTATGACTCTTACATAACAAAATAATTTAGAAGAGTAAGTAGGTCACAGCTTTTCTAGAAGCAGAAGGAAAAAAAAAAAGCTGTGAGAATGGAAATACTTGCAATGACCAGCACTCCTGCTACAGAAAGGCAGAAGGCTGACCCCAAATCCTGCGGGTTTGTGAGGGTTTGGGATCAGCAGCACCAAGGATTTACGTGCGCGTCAAAGTTTTAACTTCTAAATATTCTCCTGCATCTTGAAGCAGAACCTCTGCTTTTGCACCACGGATGGAGCCACAGCTGCCCATCTCCCACTCAGCTGTGGGAAGGGGTGAGAAAGGTGAGAGAAAACCCACACTGGGTCAAACATCCTGGCACAGACACACGAGGGAGTAGTAAACTCTGAGTAAGAGCTACAATTTTCAAAGCTGCTAACAAGATGCATAAGAAACACAGATTTTTAAGTTGGTAAGTAGCAGAACCACTTTTTTTTAAATAGACTTTTTAAGCCTAAATTCTAAGACATTAAAGAAAAAAGAAATCTCAATTTCCATCTTTAATACACAACTACTGTGGTAAAAAACAAATGTAACTTTAAGCATCTATAAGACTGATTAAATTACAGACAAAAATTTTAGACCTAAATGGACATTACTGCAAAAAGTGAAGTTCATAGTATTTAAATGAATAGAATCTTTCTAAAAACGTGGAACTAACACCAACATTCAACAAAAATTAGTGCTCTCAAAATAATAGCTCGATAGCAAGAATCTCATAAACTGAAGCAGCTAAAAAGAAACACGGCCATGCACTGTATTTTTAGTTCTTAATCCATCAGTATTTCACAGCTGCAAATAGCCAGAACTATGCATTTTTAGAAAACCAGTTCCCAGCCCACACAAAGGCCAAGGACATGTACCGATAAGAATGCAAGGCTGTAGCAAAGGAATATTAAAGCTAAAATAGTTTTACAGCACAACTGGCAAAAAACAACTCCTTTTTTTTCTTTCCAAGAGATACCTAAGACACTCTTTTTAAGCAAATTTTCACTTGCACGAGTCAAGGCCAAAATCAAATTAGACTTTTTTGTACAATGGGATAGCAAGCAAAAGGAAAACTGCACATCAGTAACTACCAGCTTCCAGATTTTTAGATCCCTCAGTTTAGAAATTAGACAAAATGCAGACCTGGGACAGAGGGTACCTCCTCTCTTCCACTGAGCCTCTTATGACAGATAAGATTTGGCTTAGAAAGCAGGGAACAACTTAGATGGAGTTTGGCCACTTGATGCAACAAAGAAGTTTATATTCAAGCGACTCCACAGTGGTACTTCAGAAGTTAAATATAAAAACTTGCTTTAAGCAAAAAAAGTGGATAAAAACTATATAAAAGGCTCCTTTTAAAATGCTGTCATACAGGTTTAAAGAGATGACAACCCAAATAATAGCTTTGATCTGAAGCTGTAAATAATTCCTATGGTTAAAAACGTAACAAGAAGATGAGACTAAGACATCAACACTGTCAAATAAACTCGTAGAATTAAAAATACTTATGTGCTCATTATCAGAAGTGGTACCCAGTGATAAAGTACGCCTTCTCAGGTGAATTATGTCCACTCCTCATGAAAAAGGGGCAAGGCTTTTTGGAGGCAATAGGCTGAGCTGGACAGCAAGGAGAGAGTGCTGAGGAATGTTTCAGTCCTTATCCATTATCCCCAGCTCCACTCCCCACAGGAGAGGAAGGTTTTGCTGGCACAAAACAAAAAGGAAGGGCAATGTGGTGTAGAACCTTCTTCTCATCTGATGTCACAGGCAGTGAAGAATTATTATACTTCAAAGACTCTGAGATTTCCAAAAACACACATGAAAATATTCCCACCATCTCAAAGAACTGGAAAAAGCAGGTCAACCTTTCTGCCTTTCCCTAAATATGGGACAGCACATCCCTCTCTGTGGATCCAGCAACAGTGGCCTCTCCCCTGTGAGACAGTGACATCAGTGACACATGCACTCATCACCAAAAACTTGGCAGTGGATCCTAGCAGAGCCCACACCATCATGACTCAGTCTCTGCACTGCTGCTTTGGGGCTCCAAGCTTTAGGAGAACAATGCTGGCACTCCTTGAAGAAGCCGTCCCTACACACAATGCTGACCAGGAAAAGTGCCGATTCCACAGGCTAAGATGGAACAAAAGAGATACAAACATCATCACTGCATGACTCCTGACCAAAAAAAAAATAAAAAAATCAGAGCTTCCTGCTCATAGCAACTGGTCCAAACTGCCAGGCACACCACCGTGTGCAGAGCCAGCAAAAGGAAAACCATTAGCAGCTTCTGTCAACTGGACTTTTCAGAACTGGACATCCATCATCAGCTGACTCATGACCACAACACCACTTGGACCATAAAGCAGCTCCAGACAACTTCCACTGTGCTGGTTATTTAAATCCTCCACAAAGCAGCTCATGATGTTGGTGTAAATGAGCACGAGCCAGGCACCACAGTCACACACAGCTTCTTCACCATTCTGACAGCATCATGATCTGGTAAGGGAGTCTCAGTACTCATCACACACAATACCTATCCCCTTCTAACTTCTTCCTTCTGGAAGCAGAGATACACTGCTCCACTACTCAGTCTTACTCAGCTGGGAAGGATGTCTTCTCTGCAACACAATATGAGTTTCATTAATCGTTCTAGAAGATCCAATGCACAAAATGTATCAATGAGTTCTGCTTGGTAGTGTGCACTTCCCTCCCCCAGGAGAGGCATATCATACTTAATTAAACACAGGTTAAAAAAATAAAGTTTAGAACCCTTTGAACTTTCTGTCTATCAAATGACAAATGGCACAAATCATCTCATCCCACAGGCCAGTGGCACCAGCCCCACTGTCTTCTGAGGTATTCAGCAAAAAGACAGTAAGAGGGAAACATCTAAAGTGTAAGAAACCAACATGTATTCTCTTTAAAAAAAGGTCATTTTTATATCCTGTAACAAAAGCTGCATCTGTAACCCAAAAGGCTCTGGAGTCCAGGGACTTGAGTGAAAAGAATCAGAAGGCAAGAAGAAGGACAAAAGGAATCTGATTTTGTTAAGATTCGTTTCCTTTCCAATACAAATACTACTCTCCTAATATTGTCCCTTTCGGCTCAGTGCTCCCTTCTTTTATGTTCTTCTTGTGATGTCTACCTGGCAGGTTTTTTTGGGTGATGTTGGTGGTTTTGGGGTTTCTTGGGGCTGTTTTGTTGTTTTTTCAAAGAGAACAAGCAGATAAAATTCAGAAAGTTTCTCTTAGGGTCAAAGTCAGCCATGTGGTTTCAACTATGCACGTTTGCTGTTTTAATAGCTGCTGTTCAAGGAATTAAAAGGTCACATCACTCCAGTAAGAGAAGTTTCACAGGATTCTGAGACTGGGAAACTTCAAACAAACAGGCATCTAAAATGCAGGCCTACCTTGCTGTACCAGTTGAGGCACGGCTGGACCACATCTGGATCATCAATGCCATTTAGTTCAACATACCAGATACTAAAATTGAAGCTAGGTCCCCAGGATAAAAGTGGAACTGGAGAAGAAAGGAAAAGGAGAAAAAGTATGCATAAACATCAAACAATCACTATTGCAACAGAATGTTTTTAAAGTTTACACAAAATTCAGTTTCTGACTTAAGTTCTAGCTCATTTAACTTAGCTTAGGAAAATTACCAAATGCATCATGTTCAAGTTTGTCATTTAAAGCAACCTGTGCTGAGCAACATTAACACAGCAGATCATTACAAAGCAGAAGCTTGCTTTAAGCAGAAGAGCAAAAACACTATCATTAAAAACAGCTCCAAGAGGCAACAAGCTTTGACAAGCATGGGAATCACGAGCATACTAGCGACAGTATTTGCTCCTCATAGTACATTTATTTCCCCATTTGTCAGCAACAATTATTTTCCCTAATGGTGAAGACAAGAAGCTTGGGTATTTTACATTTTACAAAATTAGTAACATCTGCAAGTTGTGGAGGAGGGAGGGAGGGATAACTGTCAATTTCCAATTTAAAAGCTCTATTTTTTTTTTTAAACTTTAATCTGTGCAGTTTCTTTGCTGATACTATTTTATCTGAATATTAGAACAAATGGACTTGAAATACTAAAAGACCTATGAAACACATTACAGCCTCTTACCTAGGGCTTCTCTACCACTCTGGGTTAACATCTGTGGCCTTGCACTGATTTTGTGGTTAATCTGCAGGTTAAGACCTGGTTCTGCTTTTTGAAGCAACTCCAGCTCCCAGAAAACTTGTGTGTGAACTCTGACTCCTTAAAACTGCAGTGAAATCAAGTGGTTTCATTTCAAATACTTTTGTTTCCTTTTTATTTGACTGTAACTGATAAACAGGAAAAGACAGTATTAAAGTTGAATGAGCAGTTACCAGCAACAGCAAGGAGTCCACTACCTCCTCCCTTCCACTATTTTTGCCACAGAGAAATTGCTTGTTGTCTTTCAAACCACCATGAAATACCACTGAGATTAACCTGTTGAACTCATGTTTTTCTGACCTACTCCTTGAGGAAATAAAAACCCCAACTCATCATAAAGTTGCTCTTGAGCTCTTACAGGAACTTAAGTATTTATACTTCAAACAAAATACATCTATGATTGTCTGTAATGTGTTTGGGCACAAGGCACATGTTCAAACACATGATTTTCTAAGTTCTAGGGGGTGTATTTACAAACCTATTGCTAAAGACTCACAATAACTTCTGGGAACAGTCAAGATCCAAAGAGACTTTGTATATGCAACTCTCAACAGATTTTAATATCCCTAAGAAGGTACTTTCTGTGTTACACCACTCAAACCATCTTTTCAAACAGTTTTTTAAAACCTGAACATTCAGCACACAGTGTGATGTTTTCAGAGTAGTTCCTTGTAGGTGCATGTTTGTGGAGACAAGAAAGACGTGAAGTGGTCAGAAAAACCAAGAGTCACCTGTCTCCCACCCACATGCCACACTCTGCCCAGGAAACTTCCCTCTTGCTGACTTTCATCCTCTGCACAAGCTGAGTGCTGCCAATATGGTAACTTAACACCATAAAACATGACTGCTGCTAAATTCAGATATCCTACCCGTTACTGCAGCAGTCTGAAAAAACCACCACATCTAAGGGTAACATCCTTGGTCTGTCCTCAGACCTGAACACACAGACCAGACCAAACTGAGGTTAAATTTGGTATTTGGTCATCTATAAACATCAAAGTCTATCCACCAGCTCACTGAACTGAAACACTCAACTAAACCACAGACCACCTCAAATAGGCCAAGACCATACATTTCCTGATGGTAAACCTGAGGCCAATTTCCAAACTAAAGTATTACCACCTTCTCTAGCCACCTCTGTTTCTTTTCAGCAAAGTTCTCCTCAGAACTTATAGGAACTTCTCTCAGAAATAATTAACAATTCATCCTCTTAACTCTGAAGCCAACTACAACACCCAAGAAGTTATTGAGATGTACAGAAGACTCCAGGGCAGCTCTCACCACAAGAAAAAGCAAAGCTATCCACACTGACATTTGTCTTCCCCACAGTTAACTCAGAGCTTCCAACAGTCCTTTTTACCAAAATAAAGGAACATAACACCAGAAACTGTCATTTTTAACAGCAAGATTTTTATGGTGAAACCATCTTTTCAGAAGAAAACACATTAAGCTGTACAGGGAAGGGAAAGCAAACACTTCCCCAGCACTGCACAGGCAGAGAAAAGTGAACCTGAACTTTGTCAACTACTCCATAGGAGCAGGAAAAGAAACAAAGTTGGAGGTTGAGATTGGAATGTGATTTCTATTCCAGTTAGGCAAGTTGAAGTGTTCTGCTGGATCATCCCCTCATTTTTGAACTTCTTCTCTGGCTCCCAGGAGACAACTCTCACCCTTTCCTACCCTTTCTTCTGCCCTCTCTTTTTTGAGGCCTCCAAAGGAGTGCTCAGATCTTCAGAAAAATCTCCTTTAGAGCACCCACAATCTGACTTATACCTGGAAAGAGGAGGCACTAAGTGCAGCATGGAAGCACTTTCTTCTGCACACCTTTGAGATGGAAATGCACCACTATCAAAGGTGTTGAAAGCCTAAAGCCATATAATTCCTCTACTTTTCATCATAAAGCCACCTCACCATGCTTTTTTTTTCTGCAGGTACCAGAGCAATCCATCCTAGAAGTTGCAACTGTTCAGAACAGTTGAATTGTCACTCCATAGTGAGAAAAGCTCAGCAGAGGAAAAATGATTTTTAAAAACATCAATATTCTTCTGAGAAACAGAAGGTATTTGAGTCACTTAACACTTCTTAATCCATACAAAGATGATTTTAGGGGATACTTCTCAATAATAGCTACACCTAGACAAGGACTGCAACTCTACGGTAGAGAAGAGAATAGCAAAGGCATTAAACACAGTAATTTTAAATACCTCTCTCAAGCTAATTTCTGTGTCCCTTATCTGTCTAGGCAGACATACAAACAGGCATGCTTGCAAAAAATAAAAAAATATCCATTTAAAAAGTATCCCTCATTTTTGTTCTATCAAAGCCTAAAAATCTAGAAGCCTAGTTACCAAATCTCAGGCTAGTAACAAACTGAAATGAGAATTACACCTGGCATTTTTCAACTTCTTTCATGGTAATCAGTCTTTACACCTTCTGCTTTCAAGGACACAGCACAGAAAAATCTCTGCTTGGAGGAATCATGAGAACAGAGCCAGAAACAAAGCCCACAGACATGAAAAAGATTATTCTTCGATATTTTGTCCAGATAAATATCTTCTTCCCTCTCTCCAGTTCTTTAATGAGGTGCTACATGAAATGTAAAAATTACCTGTCAAGTAGGTCAAAAGCCTGCACAACTGGGCATTTCAGTGCTCAGGAACTGAAGGTGAAGTAATTAAACTAGCAGAAGTGCAAGGCTTTTCTTGACAGAGGGAGAGAGGTTATTCTTCCTGTATTTTATGAGCCTGAAAATTCCTCTGATACACGAGAAATGGAGGCTGGAGCAGGAACCTTCCCCTCTCCCAGATGTCCCCATGGTTTCTTCTGCCCCATGCCCCCATATAAACCCCACCATTGTGTTACTGACAGTGCTGTTGTAGGTCCCTGTGCTGATCTGTGGAATCATAAAGCCAATTCCTGATGCAAGTGCTGTGAACCCCCAAACCCAAACCTCCCTGATAGCGGGATTTCACCGTGTCAGACCCTGAGAGTCCAAAAGGGCAGATTTTGGTGTTGTTTCCTGGCACTGTTACAAGGAACACAGCACGGTGCTTGAAATTTTGAGTTACTTTGGCTAGCAGCTTGGAAATTTTAACAAACTCAAAACATTTTCAAGCTGTGAATCTGAAAAATAACAGAATTTCGTAACAGTGTTTTGCAGTTGTTTCACAGCAAAAAATGCTCTCACAACTTCAGCAAAATGACACCAGCCATCAACTAGAGGCTTTCATAGGTTTGGGTGAAAAGATCATTTCCAGTTCTGTTTTAGCACAGGAATTTCTTCATGGAAGGCAGTTTCAGGAAATTAAAGGCTATAAAGGAAAACTCATCTCAAATCATAACCAGTGAGGAAGTGACAGCTCAATGCAAAGCTAATATTAATGTAGATAATAATGTTTATTCGTGGGATAGTTTGTGTTGGAAGGGACCATCCCTTCATCCCCCTGCTGTGGGCAGGGACACCTTCCACTGTTCCCAGGGTGCTCCAAGCCCTGTCCAGCCTCGTCTTGGAGACTTCCAGGGATCCAGGGGCAGTCACAGCTTCTCTGGGCAACCTGTGCCAGAGCCTCACCACCCTCAAGAATTTCCTCCTAGTATCTAATCTAAATCTACTCTCCTTCAGATAAGGCCATTTCCTCTTGTCCTATCACTACATGCCCCTGTGAAAAGTGCTACATAAAGAACCCATCCCAAGAAAACAAAGTACTCATGTAATTACAGAGGAAAACATACTGGTAATAGAAATTAATCAGCATTTCACTTTCATAACAAGTATCAGCTCACAGCTACACTTCTTTTCATCAGAACACACTTTCCTAGAATACAATTTACACATCCAAAGAAGCGGCCTGAAATCTTTCCACTGGCCACTTTAGCCCTCCAGGAACTACTTGCTGGTTTTCAGCCATTGAAAATAATATTTTCCAAAAACTTAATGCTGGAAGCTTAAAAATAAATAATAAAAAATAAAGTTTTTAAAAATTCATTTAACTTCCCTGATGTAGTCAACCTTTAACTTGATTCCTCTGTGACTCTTGAGGTTTCCTAAAGCCAAGTGCTACAGTTGCTTCCAAAAGCAGCAGCCAGAAACCAGCCCAGTGAACAGTCAAATCCTCTGCCTCTCTAAGAACAGGAAACCCCACAAACGATTACTGGATTCCCAGCCTGAAGCTTTCAGTTCCTGACAAACATGAGGAGATTCAGAAAGAACACACTGGAGCAAAGGGCTCCGAGGGGAGCCCCTAAATAGCCACTATCATCAGAGTCTTGGCAAAAGAATTACCCAACACATAAAACAATTCTAAATTCATCTAAATTAGCCAACGGGATCTTATCTCCTTTTTCAGCAACTACCTCCCTGCTCTATTTTTACCCTTAAACAGCTAGCTTAAATCCAGTCATTCTTGTACTATCTCAGTAGGTAGGAAGGGAAAGATAAATTTACTGAGCAAGCTGAAAGGCTCCAAACCCTTGGATTAAATCCAACAACTGTAAGGCTCTTGTTCTCTCTGGCCTGCAGAAAGCAAGGAAGAGAAATCCTCACCTGCTGCCATCACATGTCCCAGTATCTGGCCTTTGGAAGCACCCCCCAACCCCTGCCCCAAACAAGACATGAGGGGGTACAACCCTTCCCTGCCCCTGGGGGTCATCCTTAGCCAAAGGTGAGTGAGACATCGTGATAAAAGCAGCAGGTAGAGAACAAGGGAAGCTTCTGCTGTTGCTTTATGTGTTGAGAGCGTGTTTGAGAACAGAACTTTTCAAGCTTTTTCAGACTCGAGGAGTGTCAATGCTGAAACCTTTACTGGTATTTAGCTTAGTTATTTATTTAAAGCTCTATATAGCAATTCATAGGAGGACAGTAAGCAGCTTCTCCCGCAATTAGTTGACTCAACAGCTGTATTTCTGAAAATTGCTCTATTTTGCTTTCACTCCCCAGGATCTAAATTATGAACCTATTATTTCTTATTAACAGGACTTCACTGTGTTCCAATCTAACCAGCCTAAAAGATGATGAAATGGAACAGCTATTGTGGATACTTTGCCTGAGTACAATGAAGTCACAAGTGCCAAGACAGGCACAAGTATCAGAAGAGATTATTTCTACTCAGAATGCTGAAAAAATGCATTTACCTATCTTAATGAATCGACAGGGGAACATCTGTTCATCAATTTTATGCTTCAAGGTGAATGTTTCTTTGTTATAATCATTCTTTAAGCCACTGTGGGAAAAAATAAATAAGGTTACTAAATCTTACCTTGTATTTTAGGACTAGCTAATAAATGCAATCTAGGTCACGCCTGAAACGCGCAGCTTGTTTCACACCACTCTGAATCATCAGTACACGTGCTGGACCGAGGCCTGGGCTGCTCTCCACCTACCTGTGCCTGCCTGGGAGGCAGCACTGGGATCTGGGGAGGGAATTGGCTTTGGATCAGTGTTGCTCCTCTGCACCTGGAACCCTGAGACTTCAGCTCCTGATGCGCTGAACTGCACTCTTCCATTCTCAAGAGGGAGATGGATCAGATCTTAAAGTTATCACCCTGACAAAGTGCTTTGTGATTCATTTATGGGCATTGCTTTCTAAAAATATCAAATATTTAGTATAATTTATAAAAAATCTTAAGTCCATTTTTACTGAAAATACAAGTACAGGTCCCAAAATGAGGATTTTTATTAAACTTCAGCAGAAGTGAAGTGATATTAAATGTCAGTAATTACTGTGATACTAAAAGACCTCTTCCCCCACAACTGTAACAGCAATAAAGGCAAATTTCAAGACTGATCTATCTAACAAGGGCAGAAGTGTGGGAAGGGTTGTGGATAGATTCTATATGGTCTTGAATGATACCTGCAACATAGAATTCCCTGTTTGTCCATGGCTACCTGCTTGACTACAGATAATGTACCCCATACATTCCCTGGAGATGGATTTCTCTTCTGTAGGCCTCCCAAAATACACCGGTTCTTGCTATTCTTTCTTCATGTACTTCTGAATTTTAACTCTCCTTTCCCTTTCTGAAACAGCACACTCCTTAAAAGGCCCTTGCAAATTTACATTACCAACTACTCAGAAGTTCTGGATAACCTAAACAGCCACAAGGCCCTTTTTTTAGTCCGTATCAGTACAACTCTACCAAATCCAACTAAACAAATGTAGGTTTCCATTTGCCCATTTGATTTATTTACCCATCTGTAAAAGGCAGAGAAGCTGACTAGCTCAGATCTTTAAGGCTGCAATGAGGGTTTTGATATGGGGAGGTTACTTGGGTTTTTAAAAGCTTCGAAGCCCCCTACACCTGGGAAATCATTTCTCCAGTGCCTCAAGCTCATGGAAGGAAGGAATTGCAATCCAGCAACGCTGCACCCAGTGCTCAGCTCTTCCAAATCCCCAAGAGCTTGCTCTCCACAAACCCTCTGTGGTCAGAGCAGGATAAGGGAGGCTCCTGAGAGAGCGTTGGGATTGCTGCTCACTGACCTGACCACAAATAGGACCAATGGCAGGGTCACAACCACAGCTCTGCCCCACTGCTGGACATGTGTCTTCTGGGAAGAAGGGGAAAGAGCATTTTGGTCCAGCCTTTACAGTTCCCAGAGCTGACAGAATCACATCTTACCTGGATAAGAGATCTGTCATATTCTCCTCATTCATCCCACCAAAGACTTTAAACTTCTTTAAATTGCAGACATGCGTTTTCTCATATTTGCCAAATGTGATGCTCTGGACTATGGCAGGTCTTTCAAGCTTCAGAATCAAATACTGTGGAAGAGAAAACAGTGAGTTTGAATATTAAAGGCTGCAAAACACGCTAAGGGAGAAACATTACAGCCTACAAATATTCAGTTTACAAAGCCAGAGAATTAAAGTGAAAATGAAACCTCCCCATTATGGTATTTTTTCATTTGGTCCTGGAATGAAGGATTGGTTTTTTTAAAATATTATTTTAAAACCAGCTTATCTAGGAAAAAGATTTGGTTGAACTGCTTATGCCTAGCAATTCTATTCAGAGCTTACATACATTCCTTTTAAGTTGGACGCAAGACTTCCTGAAATCTGGCAAATAGAATCAAACTACAGAGAGTGAAGATTCAAACGCCCACTAGAGCCTGAAATGAAACCTAAACTGAATACACAATTAGATAAATACAGTATGTTCCACATGCTAAGAGAACATCAAATTACTTTTCCTCTCTGGGCTGACACTGTTTAACCACTGAACACAAAAGTTTGGCGTGTGGCGAACACAGGAACCAACTGCTTATTAACCATCCCAAATAAAACTGAGCCACTTAATTACAGAAAAGGAGCTTTACACAGAAAATGATGAAAATGTTCTCCCTTGTGAGTATTTTCTCCCCTCTCACACTAGGTGGACACAATCTGTGTATGAGTAGTCAGATTATTCATACTCAGGCCACGGCTACCAGCTCTACCAGCACTGCTGGAGGAAGAGGTCTGCTCCCATGGAAAAGCAGCTGCAGGGAAGCACTTCCACCATTCATTAGGGACCACTGAATACCTTCCCCTACCAGACAGCTCTTGGGGGGAGTCTGGAGACACCTTGTTTTGCAGAATGCATCGAGTTTTATATGTAAAAACATGTTTCACTCTCTTCCCTGATTTCTCAGAACTAAGCAGTGCACCACAGAGGCAAAGCACGGAATGACAATTACTCATGGTGCTGGATTTTGTTACAAAACCCTGTCATCAGGACTCCAGCACAGCAGATCAGCACGTTGCAGGCCACCTCCCACCACAGGCTCTGCTGGTGGCCCTGTCCTCTGAGCAGCAGCACTGCCAAGCCAGACATGATGCCTGAGTTCTGGTCTTTCATCGACATCAAACAGTGTTATTCGCATGTGTGTGGCTGCTTTCTGTAGATCCTGAGTAGAGACTGAGTAGTATGTCCTATGCTAAACATCTTATCCACCATCCTAGACATCTCCCTCAGTAGGGCAATCTTACCCCAGAAAGGTAACTTTTGGGAGAGCAGCAAAAAAAACCTTGCTCATCCATTTAGTTCTCAGTCTTTTTGTCTCTTTTTTGTCTCAGCCCTATAATGTAAATAATTCTCAGTCTAGGAGCAGTACTCATACTGTTCTGGAGAGCACCAGGATAAAGGTATGATGAAAAAAGGTTTGACCTCAATGGCTCGTTCCTACTACATTTACAAAAAGCATAGATTAAGAGAAATGCTTTCATACAGAGCAGTTACAGATGAGGATGAAGACTGGATAGGAATTAACAGTAGATTTACTGTCAGAGATGTTTCCAGCATCTCAATTTTTTTCAAAATTAAGAAAATAAATCAGTAGCAGCACTGTGAGGATAGAAAAGAAGAATACTTTGGTGCTTTTCCAAATACTTTCAATGAAAAACTACTTTTGTGAAGAACTCCATCCATCCAAATGTCAGAACCCACCGTTTACGCAGCAGCAAGACATGCCGTTGTCTCACAAATACTTCCCAAACTTTAGGGGAAAAAACCCCACTAAAATTCTACAGAGAAAACTGATTTTCTAAAGCAGAAGAAAGGAAAGGATGAGCGAAAGAACGGTCCTTTAATGAGCAAGGCAGCACTTGATACATGGCACAGCCCGCTGCCAAAATTCCCATACAGAACAGACAGTACACAATGTCTAAGAACTCCTCCTACACCATCATATCTTCCCTGCAGATTTCTCCCAAAGCTGGAAAAGTGAAGCCAGCCCTACCAGCAATCACAATTCCTAATCCTGCTGGAATCCCAAACCTAATGCCTGGGCCATGAACACATACTTTCTCAAGTACCACACAAGATCTGCAAAAACTTGGCACAAATGTCATCCTGCATTATTCAATTCTTACCCTAAATTAAAGGAGAGAAAACCAGGACTGCAGTTAAATCCTTTATGCCTGGAAGGGAGCAAGGCACAGCAATTACTCCACATGGACAGCAGTGATTTCTTAACCCTACAGATAGAAAGGGAACTCTGCCGCCCTCCTTCCCACTTCCACACATCCCACCACCTGCTGAGTCATGCAGACCTCACAGAAAATAGAAGCACAAAAGCTAAACTCAACCTTGTTTTGTGAATTATCTGCTGATTGATATGGAAACAAAGGACAGATTTGCTATAAAACCCTGTGCCTAGATATGTGTTTTTCTGGTTTATAATGCATACACATACACATCAAACTGAAAGACTTTCAAACTAAAAGATAAATTTACATTACCTGTTAGGAATAAATTCTTTACTTGTGAGGGTGGTGAGACCCTGGCACAGGCTGCCCAGAAAGGTTGTGGGTCCCCCATCCCTGGAAGGGTCCAAGACCAGGCTGGACAGGACTTGGAGCAACCTGGCCAAGTGGAAGGTGCCCCTGCCCATGGCAGGGGGTCTTGGAATGAGATGTTTAAGGACCTTTCTATCTCAAACTACTCTATAATTCTGTGATATATGCAAAAATACAGAGATGTACTTTTTGGGTTTCTACACACACCGCTGCTACTGTGTGGGTACCAGCTATGAATCTCACCGATGTTGAAAAAACACACTGCCTCTAGAGCTGCTAACAGCTGGCTGCATGGATATTTTTGGACTCCTACCAGGATTTTAGCTATGACAGACTATTCTCCAGCTCTAAAAGTATCTGTAGGATCAAGTGATTTATTCAACGTGGAGACCAAGCCTATGATATTTCAGGCAAATACACCAAGAAATATGACACTTTGCCATTTTATTGCTGTGAGCAACATCAGTACATTTAATGTCTATGTATTCATGCATTATTCCAAAAATCCAAAATACAACTAGGTGTTTGTCCATTAGAACATGGCACACAGATACTAACTGGCACAACTGAGCAAAAACCTCAGCCCAGTTGTTAGGCCTCAAATCACAACACTAACAAAAAAGATGCTACAAAACACGAGAAGAAGAAAACTTCTGGATTCTGATTAAACACATTTGTAAGTAAATATGCACAAAGAGCAGAGTAACTCACATATGACATTTCAGCACCCAAACAGCTGTTTACAGTGCACTCCCAAAAAAGAGCAAGTCCAGTCTTGTGACACTGGGAGCTGAAGCAAATTCCCAAGTTTTTTGAAGCTCTGGTCTGTGCTACCATTTGATGATAACCATATGAAGGCTGCTGCATCACACAACAGAGTGTAAATTTTATTAATGTACTTTAAATTAATTCCTGATACAACCTACACAGCAGGATGGGAGTCAGAGGTCTTCAGATGCAAAACTGACACTGATTGTTCAGACAACACCACTAACGTTATGTGTATCATCTTCACCTGTTCAAAATTCACACCTCCACAACACCGGAATGCGCTGCCCAGGGAGCCGGTGGCCAAGTCACCATCCCTGGAGGTGTCCAAGAAACAACTGGATGTGGCATTTAACTGGACCCTGGCACTGAGAAGGTGGTGACTGGTCAAAGGTTGGACTCTGATCTCCGAGGTCTATCACAACCTAATTGATTCTCTGATCAAATATGCTGAACCAGATTCCAAACTGCACTACACAAGCTGCCTGTACAGTTAGAGTCACACCACAGTTTATAAATTTCTTTCTGTTTAACCAATTCTGCTCAGGCTTTTTTTTTTTTAATTGGGGAACAGTGAATTGCATGTAAAAATAAAACCCGCAAAATAACAAGGACTGCCCTTGTCCACAACACAAACATCTTGATTGCTTTTACAATTAAGTTGGTGGCTAAATAAAAATCTATGCTTCTGTTCTACATGTTATTAATCAAGCCACTCAGGGGAATTAAATGCTCTTCACAGTCTTCCACGTCAGACCATCACTGGAATCATCAGGATGAGCCTATCTGACGGGGCCGTGGTCTTCAGCATCACCAGCCTCATTGCTTCACACTTCCAATGTAAGCTGAGAACGGCATTAAAAATAGAACCATCAGCCCTCTCCTGCCTGAATAGGTTACTACATAGCAGGTTTGTTATTAAATATATAATTTCTGGGTCATCTATTTCAAGACTCAAGAAAGATATCTAGTTTAATAAACAGAAAAACAGCTGTCAGATATATTTCCTTTCACTGGCACTCATTCATAACCAACTGGTGGCTTTCATGGCCACGAGAATTATTTAACTCTACCATACCCAAGAAGCCAGGAAAACCCTTTACTAAATATAGTCACGTGGCAGTATTTCAACTGTCTACACTTCCACTTTCATTTTCTTTCTCTTTTTAAAAAGGTTTCATATGGACTTTAGCACATTTACTGCATTTTCATTGAGCTTCTGAACACTTTTTGATGTTTTTATCTAAGTTCCTCTGATTCCTGCTCTGAAAGAAAAGATGTCTGGAAAGGTTTTGTTTCACTCATGAGGGAAGGGAATAAACTAATGTTTAGGGACTCACTCATATTTTTACCTCCAAGCCAGCACAGCATCATCACCTCAGCAGGGAATTACTAAACCCTGGCATTAAGGTGAGGCTCTGAGGAGACAAACACAAGCGATCAGGGCTGCGGTGCTTATTAAAGTATCTCACATTGAGCACGCTGGACATCAGTCCTAGTGCTGTGCCTTAGCCCTGCTTTCAGCTAATAAAGCTGGGAACAAGGAGAGCTTTATTTCCCTGAGTTTTAGTTTGCTTCCTGTCCAGACCATTATGGCCACCCACGCACTTGAGCAAGTGCGTCACCGCATGAGTGACCAGTTTTGAACTGAAGAGCTGCCAACACAACACCTAGAAAATGCCTTCCAGCTTCATTTTCTATAGGATCCACTATGCTTATTCCAGAGATTAAAAGTCATGTGTATAAATCAACATTTTTTGGAATATGTACTATTCAACCTGATTTTTTCTCCCCAAATACTCCCCTCACCACATTTATAATTCAGTCATCCACTGTTTCAACTGAAGTTTTCCGAGCTAAGATTTTGCCGTAAGAACTTCGGCCACTGGGGAAAAAAACAAGGATGCAGAACACCTATATAAATGTTTTTCCTGCATTTAATTTGGCAGTCTTTCAATGGACAAGGTGCAAGAACTATTTTGACCAAAATGCAACCAAATCTGCAGTTCTTTCATCTGTCAAGTACGAGACAACACAAATGGGAACTGCTTCTATACACACAGAAATAACAAAAACTGCACTCTTTGCACACAGGACTCTTTTGCAGATTTTAATTCCCCACTTCCTCTTTCCAACTAATTTTTCAACAGAGAAATTAAACCATAGAAAATGCTTTACATGAATAATTAAACACTCAGATTAGAAACATGAGAATTTGCTGCAGTATATAGTACTTTATACAGTATAAAGGCACTGCAAATACTCAGTGCTCAGCATTGAGCTTGCTAAACATATGAGCAACCACACAGTACTTTACATTCTCATTATTAGATACAAAGATTCAAGCAAGAGGATCCAGCAACATGGTCTTTTCCAGTCAGGCCACATTTTCTGTTAGTTTTGTCTTTAAGTAATAGAATAAAACTCAAATACTGTCTTGCCAATCTCCGTTACTATGTGAGGACTTTTTTTTTGCCAGACAGGCCTTAATTTTGGATACTTAATATATGTTTTGATATGTGAAACACAGGTAGATAATACCAGTGTTAATTCATCTCTCTTCTACCAAAAAGTTTGGATTAAATACCTTGCTTAGCATGCAAAGCAGTGCCCAACTCTCCAGGGTTGGAGTCAAGTCACTCTGCAACAGTATCTCCATTCAGGTCAGGACTCATACACATGAAATTTTTGGAAGACATCTCTTAAACAAGCTCCTGTGGTTTGTACAGAAGTCTGCCACTCTAATTAATCCCTGCTTAATCTACATGTCTGAGTATAACCTGCATCACTCCTTGTCAGCCTTAAGTATAAATTTGGAATATTCTAAAGCATCGACTTACAGGAGGTGCGTTTCCATTCCAGAGTCAGATTTTTAAAAGGACTGAATGTTATTTCAAAGCATGGCTCAGAAAATCAAAGAGTGAATTTAAGCAACAACTAAGAGCACATCTCAGATGAAAAACCCAGTCCAAAGACACACCCTGAACCAACCCTTCTTTGGGAACAAAAACACCCCAAGAAAAACACGTGCTTCCTGCAGGAAAGAAAGTAAAGGATGGTAGAAGGCTGGGATACAATCCATGCTCAATACTCATTATTCTGCAATCCATAGTTCCTAGATAGACTAAACTGCTTCAGGCTATGGATTAAAAGTCTACATTGTTTATCAAAATATAAATAAGTAAAATAATCAAATTCAAACAGCAGTAGATGCACAGAGGCATCAAGAGAATCAATATCAGTCTTCACAATCAGGTTTAAGGAACATGTTAATGGAATACAAAGGATACCTTCTCCTCAAAAAAACCCAAAAACATAATTTTACAGACACAATGACAAAGAAGGATTGACCAGAAAATCCAGGTGAAATCTCTTCAGCTGCAGCAGATCATCTGCTGCTCTAGGGAGCCACCAGTGCAGACTCTGGATTTTTAGCACAACGCCAAGACAAAGCAGCAAGATTTACCTGGAGAAAAATCCCTTGAGATTTGACTCATGAGGAATACTTGGATTAAATAAGTAGATAAGTAGGGATTAAATAAGTAGATAAGTAGAACTTTGCATGAGAGAGACACTGTGCAAGTCACTCTACTGTGCATCAGTGCTTAAAAGAATTGAAAACAAGCAGCACGAGAGACATAGAAGTTGATCAAACTGTATCAGATTAATAAGGTACAGATCTAACACGGAGAGAAGGATGACATTCATTGGAGAAAAAAAAAGTGGAAAAAAAAAAGTGGAAAAGCATATTTTGGATAATCTAACAGCCTTAATAATAGTGAGAAAGCAAATTAGATGCTAAAATCAATACAAATCTTATTTTAATAAGGTGCTTAACCAGCAGAAGAGGTGACACTCGTGTCTCTAACCAGAGGCCACATTTCTAAACGTGCTGTAAGGAGAAACAAACACCAGTTCCTTAGATCTGGGATTCAAGGCCAAGAATCTACAACAGCCTCCAGTAGTGCTGACAAAGGGGGACCTGCACGCCTCATTAGCAGCTTAATCTCACCATAAGGTTTGATTATTTTCAGCATGACCACGATTGCCAAGGAGGAAACCTGAAACTTCCCCTGCAATGAAGCACTTCTAGAAGGATCAAAAATTGCTAGAAATGTAAATATCTCATGTACCAACAACCTGCATTTTACTCAGAGAAGGAAGCCTATAAATATGTCGATGTCAATAGCAGCAGCCCACATTTAAAATAAAAACCCCGGTATACATTAAATTGTACAACACAGCTATAGAGCAGCACAGATTCAGGAGCTTACCTGGGGGGGATAATTGCTTTCTGAAGACCATCTTGAGGATTGATCATTTGGCCTATCCACCAAGATATTCCTAAGAAAAGAGAAGCCAAAAGTAATTTAAATAACTGTTGCATATTTTACATCTCCAATAAACATGTTGTACGTTTAGATCAGTAACAATCTCACGCAATGACCTGTATCATTAGGTACACTCAAGTTCTCCCCATTCTTTATTAAAGATTTTCTATACTGCTATTTTACAGGACCCCTCAAAATACACCTTTGAGCTTTGTGGCTGTGAAACAGAGCTCCAAGTTGAGAAATAAAAAAAAAAATTAAATTGTGAAATAAATGTAAAACAGATGAATCTACATAGGCTTGAGTCTGTAATGAAGTGAGGAAAAATGGGCTTATACATCTCAGTAGTGTAAGAACTTTTCCATAAAGTTAAAATGATGAGCAGTTGGAGGTTTAGCTAGCCAAAGACTCTCCTTTAGTAGACAGGCAATACTGGAAGGGAGAGAGAGGGCTGTTAACCTACTTAAGCTTTCCTGGAGCATAGAGAGATGACCATTTGAGTCATGCCAAATTTTAAAAAGTATTTTTCATGAGCTACAATCCCAGAACATCACACAAAAAAGCAGTTCAACTCTTCAACTAGCAAAATTAAGTTGCTTTCTTGACTTTGAAATAGTACAATACTTAGGTATTTAATAAATTCAAAACAGATATTTTTTGGCTAAAATGAAACAGATTCACCATGACAGTTACATGACACATCTGCTTTCTCTTCTATAACCACGCAGTAAAGCTCCTATAACCATACAGTAAAGTGCCAGATTAAACTAAAAAAAAAAAACCTAAAAATCCCTAAAATATATATAATTATTGGCAAGGTGACAATGCACCACCTGCTGGACAGGGCTTGTGAGCTGCACCACTTCCAACTAACGAATTTGTCAGCTCATAAAACTTATGTAAAAAGAAGGAAACAGTCATCAAAAGGCTTCTGCCATCTCCATCTGCTGTGTAGGAGGAAAAGAACACGAGCATCTGGATTACTACAAAGGACTGGAGGAAAAAGCGCTCCAATGAAAGCTCCAAAGGGAAAGAGGTTAAGTCAGAGGTTGAGCATTACCAGACAGAAATTAGCTGGCTCTTTCCACACTGGACAGCCCAAAATCACTGCAGTAGCAACGGTATCCAGGCAGTCCCATGATGAGACAAGGGACACGGCCAGGAGTCACACCAGGGTGGCCTCTTAAATCTGAATACTTTTGAGAGCTGGCCAAGTGGCTGTGTCTATCCATAGGCTTGGAGAACACCTCCAGATTTTCACACAGTGTAGGAATAAAACTCAAGTTCCTCCTCCCTTTAGCTGATTCTCTTCATAGCACAGCATTTATTAACAGCAATGCCAGCACCAATCCAGGTCTGTGGCTGCTTTATTCACCCATCCCCATTTGGGAAAATGCAATGGAACAGCATTGTCTTATGCTCCAACCCCATCAAACATAAAAAACACAGCTCTACATAATTCAACATCCAGCTAAGAACATCATCTGCAGTTCAAAGAGGCTCAATTCCAAGAGAAAACCTGGCCCTGTCTTTAATTACAACTGGGACAAAACAAACCAATCTAAGCAAAGGGAAGAATTTGAGAACTGAGACACAAATTTCTAATAAATGCTGCCAGTCTGAAGGCTAAGTCACCATTAGAAACCACAGGACATGCTTTGGAGAAGAATCACCTGCAGTCTCCCATACCATGCCACAGGCAAGACATGGTATCTAATATATTCTTAATACCTGTTAGTATCTGGAGAGGAAAAAAAATGCTAAACTTAAAGATACATATCTTATATTAAATACTTTAGGCGTTCAAAGGCAGATAAAAGTAGATAATGCTGCATGGCTTTTCTCCTTTATGGAACTTTATCTGAATCTTGGAACACAAGACGACAAGTAACCCAACGGAATAAATTTTATTTATGATTCCATTACATTTGTTTAAACATTAGACAATAAACTCTTCATACACTGAGCAACACTTGCAGGAATTGGCACTGCTGCATGGTCAGATAATGCCCAGCTAGAAAGAGGCATTTTGTACCTGGGACAGATCCCAAATATCGTATTTTTAGAAGTAGATTTGTTTGCTTCTCCAGGTCAAAGATCAGTTTGCCACAACCAAGGAAGATCTCAGTCAGTACAGCCAGACAAGTTAAAATTATTCCACAGAGAGAGAAAAGGGACAGGCAGCTCACACAAAATAAAGGCTAAAAAGAAAAGTGAAAAGATGAAGATAGCAGTATCAATGGAGTTAAAAATGTTTAAAATACATGGGTTATTAATTTATTAAGATTCAACAAACACTGAAGACAGCAGTCCATGTGTACAAAGCCAATTTAAAGTAACAGTTTAGGAAAATTTATGGACTAGTGTGAATTGAAGCACTGCAGCAGCCGTGAGGCAGTAAGAAACAAACAAATGCATGTCCTAACAGCTGATGCCTTTTTCCATGTAAAGCCCTTTTTCTGGACATCACAAAACTCCTACGCAGTACCCGGAGGGAGGCTTTGCAGATATGACACCTAGATTAAAATCTGAGAAACTTCAGAAGTGAAAATTCCATTAACACAACGACTTTCCATGTAATTTTCACAAGACATTTAAAAAAAAAAAAAAAAGGCATTTGTAAGCCCTCGAGCTACCACAAGTACCAATGGTTTTTACGCAAGCTTTTCCTGCAAAAAAAGCAACCCATTAAACATGATTTGAGATAACTTCTCTTCATCAGCTGTGGATACAAGATCAAGTCTAGCAGGAATCTACAACACTGCCAAAGGGACCACCCCACCCACTCGCAAAGGATCCTCCCCCTCACTACACCAGCAGCTATAATGAAGATTTGCATAAATAACTCCACATCAGTTCTCTAGTTCTGCTCATACCAGGGCCAGCACAGACTGAGACTAAAAGATGTGCAGCTGGACTGGGACAAAAAGTTCCCAGTGGAGTGAACTCCCAATCCCCCCTTCCCACTGGAAAGAAACTAATAAAAAAATGAGATGACGTGGCACCTCTGCTATGAGAAGAAGCAAGGCAGGAGGGAGCCATTTTATTAACACCACAAGCAGCTCCAGAGGCAGCTCTGCTGTGCCTCATTGCCTAACCTGCCTGCCTGCACAGCTATCAGCAGCTAAGCCTTACTGTAAGCATTCCCAGCACTGAAGAGTGGATGGTTCCATGCAGAAAGCTCTTGGCAGAGTACAGTGCAAGTTTCTTTTGATTGCCCAGGCAGACACTGGTCTCACAACTGCTGGAAGGAAATAATTTTTCCTTTTACCAACCCAGAAACCATCATATCCTTGGTGCCAACTGTTGGCTGATCTCTGCTGGAATGACAGAGATGTCACCACATGTTGGGACTTCTCTGTGCAAAGAGCTCTGTGAGTTCAGGCATGACAATCACCAAGGGAGAGTTTTCCTTTGCTCCAGAGGGGAAGAGAGAAATAACATGACTTTGCAAAATATGCTGCAAATTAGGTTTAAGGCTGCTATAATTTGCATCTAACCTAAATATTTTCATGGAGCTGCTATTAGGGAAATCCATGACTTTAGGAAAGAGTCTTTAAGAATAAACAAATCCCAAGCACTCTCTTTGCTTGGCACATTCACATGGCTCTTCAGAGAGCAGCTGTGCAGGAAAGGGCACAGGCTTTACTAAGAGAGGACTTGGAACTCAGACTCTCCTTCAAAAACCACAGAGCTACCACCCCATTACACTGCAAAAATGCACTTGAAGTGCTTGGAAAACACAGACTGGCTGGAAATGGACTAAATACTTGCTCCAGGGTTGTCCACGTGATAATTCTTTCAGTTTTTCCTACAACCAACCCAAAAGAGATTGAAAAAGTACAGCAACTGGAATACACGTACCAGAATTTCCACTAAGTGCACTGTAAGACGTGGTGGACTGAACCATTCCAAACACGCTGAACCCTCACAGCAGCCAGCAGAGAGCATCCACAGAGATAATCCTACCTAGCCTAGACACTGGAATGTACACACAGCCTTAAAGAAAAACAAGGAAAAAAATGACTTACCAGCTAAATACCCAATGGATCTGGAAAGAACTACTGATTTATTTTTTTTTCTTCTGAAACTCCCATAACTCAGTGCAAGCTGTGCTGGTTTTGAACCACCTGGCTGCAATGTTTGAAAACCTGCATGTATCTCTGGCTGTCCCCTAAAGCAAGTCAAAAAACACTTTTCAGGTTCTGCTACAGTTTCTCTCCTTCTCACTGGAAAAGTTCTCTGCTCAGAATGGCAGAAGGATATAAAGACATGAAAACATCTTGACTTAAACACAGTAAATACGGGAAGTTATTATGCAGATCCATTCAGGAAAAAAGCGGGGGTTTTGGGGTTACTTTTACAACACATGATTTCTTAACCTCCTGCATAGCAAAACAAAGTTTGAGTAGAACATGTACAGGACTGCACAGTTTGAAATACAATAATGACACAAGATTGGCCAACTTGCTGCTCAATTTTGCTTCATCTCCTCAGGAGTCTCACACTGTTTTCCAGTACATTACAAACCCATTTCTATCAAAAATAAAACTGCTTAGTAAATACAGCATTACAGAAATAAACTGAAGAATTTATAAAACTTATAGAAATATATATTCATCAGATCACAGCTTACTATACTGGACAACAAACCTGGCATTACTTCGCTCTGGCCTAGAAACAGCCCAATTAAAATCAGGTTCTCAATTTTTTTCAACAAAAAGTTTACTTCTGTTTTAAAAGATGCCTATCATCACTGCCAGACCAACCAAACTGCTTCTGAAATGCTAAATGACGCTGTTGCAGACATTTCCAGTAAGGCAAGTTAGGAAGGGTTTTTTTTTTCACTCCCCTCATCCAGTTAAGACTTTTAAACAAGACTTTCTTGATTCAGCAGATCTTTCTCAAGACATGACAGGAATGAAATAGTATCAATAGTGACTAAAACTACAGCAGTGTAGAGCAGGAAGTTACAGAATCATGTAGGACTGGGAAAGCCCTAAGATCACCAAGTCCAACCATTAAACCAGTACTGCCAAGGCCACCACTAAACCATGTCCCCAGGTGCCACATCCACATGTCTTTAAAATCCCTCCAGGAATGGTGACTCCACCACGGCTCTGGGCAGCTGTGCCACGGACAATCCTTTTGCTCAAGAATCCCTTCCTGATATCCAATCTAACCCTCCCCTGGCACAACTTGAGGTCATTTCCAAGTTATCAGAGCCTGGTAAATAACTTCTATTCCAGTGACACTCAACAACCTTAAATCACAGATTAAACTTTTGACTGTATCACTGAGAGATTCAAATCCTTGGTAACAAGAGCTCCCAGCTCCAGGCTGGGAATATCAGTATTAGCACAGAGGAAAAACGAACAGGAAAAAAAATGAAGTCAGGCTTATTTACTTATGTTGGTACCCAGAGTAACTTCACGCATTGCAAATGATTACCAGCCTAATTGTCCCAGCATTTAGGGATTATAGTTTAGATGTAATTTCACTGCTAAGTGATGCTGAGAATCTTCTAAGCTTGAAAAATTACCAAAGTTCGTCCTCTCCCTGCACTAACTTTGGGTTTAAATTTAAGAATTGTTAGATCACTAAAACAGATCTTTCCTTTCAAGTTTAACTAATATCCATCTGATTTTTTGTAAGAAAATAAAGTACCAGTGGTATTAGTGAACTCAAGTGATTATAAGATCACCTGATGCAGTTTCTTTTATTCATTTCATACTCTGTGTTCACCTGTACATGTCCTCTTGTACATATTATTATCCTCAATAAGGATATTAGAGCAGACAAGGATATCTGAATTCCAGCTTTTAACCAAGACTAGGTAAGATACCAGAAGACTGCCTGAGTAGAAATAAATCCCTGGCTTAATAAAAAGACCAAGAATAGCATGAATTCTGCCCTTCAAGACTCAAGGAAAAAGATAAAGAGATTACACTCTTCAGTTAACAGAATTTGTAGCTAAAAAATAAAATACTTGAGTAAAATCTTCCAGAGTTTAAAACACCACCACCCACAACCACTGGATAACAACATTCAGTTTTCATTTTGAGAAAATTTCGTATCTAGCTTGAAAATATTTTGGATGGTGTGTGAACATAGGGATTTCTACTGCCAGCAATCACTAGACAAGTCACTGAACTTTGACTTTCCAAATCTTCCACAGTTCTGGTGGAGCAGCCCACTTCAGCGCTGTTCACTTCTCATTTTCTTGGGACAGGACAGATCCTTTTCAAGTAGATTGGGGGGAAGCAATGTCTAGCACACATCTATGTAAATACCCTGTGCTGTATTTTGGAAGCATCACAACCTCAGTAGAGTAATTCTGTTTGACTAATGCACATACGGAAAAACTTAACAAAGGCCAGGAAGTAGATCAAGGCCTTCAGAACAGCACATGGATGCTTTTCTATTCCATAAAATCTGTGATAATTCCACTCAGGGGAAGCCACAAAACCAGACTGAGTGATTACATGTAAAGATATACATTGCTAATGTAAGCCATAAACACGACTTTAATACTCATCAGCACCGTAACCTCACACCCAGTAAAAGTTCACCCAAAAAAATAATGCCTGGAAAAGAATTTAAAGCAGACTATGTTCAACAAAACAGACTGAAGCACCCTCATGCCCAAACTGATGTCAGGTTTGGTTTTTTTCCACCAAAACTGGATGGAAAATGCCTCCTGGTTCCAGGTGGGAAAGTTTTCACAGCTTTCCTTTCAAAATTAAGCTTCTCTCACTGACAGTGCAACTCAGGGAATGGAGAAGACAAAACACTCATCTGGGAAGATAAGGAAGTATCAGCCTTTGAAGTGCTGGTTATATGGAGAAATGCAGTACAGGTCAAACATTTGACCCTGGATTACATTAAGGAATAATTCCTTATTTTGGATCAATATACATAATTCATGCTAAAGGATACAGCAGTTCCCAGGCCAAAATTACTTTCATATTTGGCAGCTTCCAAATCCTGTAGCAGAAACCAGGATTCTTAGAAGACAAAACTGAAAGTTAGCAATAGTACACTGTCACATAAGAGTGGAGTGGGAATTCATTCATCAATTCCTTATTCACGGGTCAATTTACCTAACCCAAATTTTTATCTCCAATTTAACACTCTACGTTAAAAGCATCTCTTTACTAATAAAACTTTCAAGTGTAAAACAGGCTAGGAAATTGCTGTTTAAATATAATTACCATAATAGCCAAATGCTGTTTAAACTATGTACTGAGAGAAAAGTATTCCAGAAAAATACAGGTCATGTCCTAAACAGAGTTTCAGTGTTTTTTCAGGCACCTTCCCAGAGCTTGAGCATGACATATGAACCCAGCCAGTCTCAGGAGGAAAGGCAGGGAAGACCAAGGAAAACACCACCAAATTCAAACTGACCAGAGCACAGTTTTTCTCTATGATGAAGATCCTGTCCTTTCCCAGGAACAGCAGAAGGTGCCAGCAGAGGAAGAGCAAGTGCTATCAGCCAGTCTGCTCCTGCAGTTTAAATTCAGATGTGCAGGCTGCTGTCCTCAACTTAAATAGATGGTTGTGCTCCTTGATTTAAATTGATACAGGAAATAATTTCTCAAGGATTATGCAAACTGAGTTGCAAGTAATGACTGAAATAGCAACTACCTAAAGCAACAAACCACTCTACACCTTCAGTGCTCCTCCTCCCTTTCCAGTAGCTGGTATATTATGGAATTCAGACCCAATGAACTTACAGCTCACCCTTCCCACAAAATTGAACAGGCAAAAAAAGCAAAACTGCATCTGGGTTTACAAGTTCATATTAACATGCAATTAAAATCAAGCACTGGCTTGCTTTGGAACAAGTCACCATCTATATAAGTGATGGAATCGGTGCTACCCACACCATCTCAGCAGAAAAATCAGGATCAGATCACAGAATTGATGGTGGTGATAAACCTGACCATTCTACCAGCAATCTGATAAAAACATAATGAATGTACAGAATTAAAAACCATATTCTTTGCTATGAAAAAAAAAAAAATCAAGCAGACTGCACATGATGCCTAAGCAACATTTACCATAAGGAAAACTCTGTTTCAATAACTAGTCAGTCTTTAAACCAGTAATTAGTAATTAAAGGCTGGAAAACTTTCATTAAACTCACAGGCTATACAGCCACATACACAGCAAATGATCCACAATCTGATGATGTTAACACCTCCCATGAAAATTTTACATTCTTAATGTTCCTGTAAAATGCCATCCCAGAATAGGCTGAACATCGGAGCACTACAGGTTCTGCCAGGTTGGGCACACCAGGGAACCTGAGCAATTAGCATTTCACCCTCCTCCTTCTGCCAGTGAATAAACCTGTCTAATCTCTTAAATAATGTCTATATTTTAACTGGAGCCTAAAGAGATTTCTCCTGATACTACAGCACTTGTGCTTTTACCTGGGGAGCAAGAGATATCGTAACTCGTAATTCCTCATAACTTCATAATTTTGTGATTTTTTTTTCACTCCCTCCACTTCTGACATTTTTCTTTCTCACTAATTAATTTTATTAGACACCAAAGAAGCATTTTATAGTTATGTATTCAATCTGTAGGCAACTTTACTTTCTACAGAAATATTTTGCTCTTTAAGTACTGAATCTCAGCACTCACAGAAAAATCCTAGGCTATAGAAGTGATGTAAGCAAACAGGAAAATGCCTGTCAGAACATGAGGTTGTCTAGAAACATCCAGAAAGTCCACACAAACAAGCAGAGGGGAAAAAATATTTGCCACTGGCCAGGACAAAAACCAAAAATGAGAGCATTTCTATACATAGGGTTCAGATGAGAAGAAAGGAGTGGGTCACTGGTTAGCTAGAGTTTGCATCCCCTGCTTATTTTAATAAATGTTGGAAGTATTGATCAATATTGAAAGTGATCAGCAGTTACAGAGCCAGCCCCTGTCTCTGCTTGCCTTCCTGTATCAAAAGGTAAAGCAATTACAACAAGTCAATTTGCTACGTCAAAATACTGAAGCTAGAAATGCTGACAACCTAAGCTAAGAAAAAAATAATAAAAAAAATTACACTAGTACTTATTATTTTGCAAAAAAACTCCAAAGTCACAGTTCTACAACTCTTCCACCCATTTGGGTCTGGTTTAGATGGCTTTAAACTGCTTACACCTCAGCAGAAGGTATCCTCACCTTGTAAAGGGAACAGAGCTTGGGCTCATGGAACTTAATATTAAAAATAAACCTTTTCATTAGTTATGACTGATCTCAGCTTGAACATGAGATTCTTCAAGACCTGTGTGCATCTGCAAGGAGATTTATGAACCTCTAAGGTACAAATTTGAGTCATCAGTTTCATGTGGTTGGAGGAGAAACTGAGAACCACATTTCACTGGCCACAAACATATGTTTTTTCCTGTTACAAAAATCTCAGCAAGCACAGGAGCTGGAATTCAGGTTATTTTCTACCTGAGGTTTTTTGTTTGTTTGTTTAGGTCTGTTGTTTTTAATCCTTATGGACTTTACCCCAAAAAGTTTGCTAGATGTGTTCTCTTCACCCTCTTGCTAAGGTTTTGCAAGATTTGAAAACATTTGAAAAAGAGTACACTTCTTTCAGAGTAGACCACTACAGCAATACATTTTAGTCTGGCCAGAAACTTGCTGTTACACCCTCATAACTAGAAAGCAAAAATAAAATTTGCATTCTCACTTTAAAAGCCTGAGTCACCCATATTTTACTATCAAAGTATCTTTTATTAAGTTTTCTTCCCCTAGTTCAATGGAAATCCAGAAAACCAATGAAAAATAGAATTATTTTGAGTGTATTTTAACAAAACAACTGGATCCTTCCCTGCTCCAGGACAAGTCCTAGGAAGGGGACAACAGTTATTCAGCCTTCAGCATATGACACCACTCAAGGCATCAAACTGGAGAAGACTGGAATTCTCTGAACAATTGAAGTTGACCATCAAATAGATAAAAGTGAGTTGCAGTGAAAAAGTGACACCTTCTAAGAGGTTGTTAATGGTATTTAATTATCAGCTAGAGAAACCAACCTTAATTTATATTCTTAATAACAACCTTATCACAAGAAATAAACAATATACTAATTAAAAATCCTGAAGTCAAATACAAGAAATATACTGATCTTCCTCTACAGAGATTCCATACAGGGAAGCTTGAAGGACTGAAAATTTGAGCAACAGAAACAGGAGGAACATTCCTCACTAAAGTATGTGAACAAAGGAACACAGCAAAAAGCTCTTGTTAGTCTCTGAAGTGGGATTTCAGCCACATAAAACAGTGACAGAAGTACCTGAGTGCATTACCAAATACAAAATGCCATCATGAGGCTGATGCAGCCACTAGAACCCTCAGCCCCAGGATACAGTAATCAGGCAATAAAAAAAGGGTACACGGCTGCCATCACACAAAGCACAGCACTTCAACTCTCATTCACCTCAGAGGAAGTTCAAACTGGAGCAGGTACAAAAACAGACCACTAAAAAAGTCAGTAAATGAAGTGCTTCTCCCAGTGTAGAGCAAGAGCTTCTGGTTCTATTCTCTACCAAACAAACCCAAGCTGGAGCAAGGCCTGCATTACCTTCTATAACTGTTTATTCCCTCCTTGTGCAGAAAGAAATGAAGGGATTGAGCTCATCACTTCTTGCAGGAGGGAAGAGAAGGGAGAGGAATAAAGTCCATCTCCCCATCTCTGTGCATGTCTAAAGACACCAGCACTCACTTGTGTCACTGCAGTGAAGCCGCTGCCAGTGCTGGGGCAATCCCGAGGCCAGTCCCATGTGAGGCATCAGGGAGCAGCCTCCCCTGAGGCTCCATTCCTTTGGGGAGGAACCTCGGAGAGGCAAGGAATGGATCTGACAGAGCAGTCTCAGGCAATGGGCTGGGTTGATCATTTTCCAAGCTGGATAAGCTCAAGCCTCTCAATGCACCGGTGCCTCTGCACAAGTAGAGCATCTCTGGAAACACCAGATGTTTCAATACCAAATTACCTCCTGGTCCAATTCTCTTCCCAAAGCCACAACCTCCCCCACAACACAGACTGAGGCAGCCACTATCACCAGACCAATATCCAAGTCAGTCTTCTTGCTGCTAAAAAACAATAGACAACAACTCCACTGATTTGAAAAAACAGGCAAACTATTTATTTTCATTAAGACAATCTTCACTTAACGTCTGGAAAGGTGCAGGCAAACCCACAGGTAGCTGCAGCACTGGTAAAACTGCCAGAAACTGGATCCAGCACTAAGTAATCGTCCAGTACCACCACCAAATGCAAGAGGAAAGGCGCTGGCACTAGCACAGGAAGCTTCTCTGTCACTGGAAGAATATTGAGTGTTTTTCAATAGACTAGTGATCCTCAACTTGAACATGACCAGAAAGGCCTTTGAAAAACACTTTTCATTTTGCTTTGTTGAGGCTTTTTTTTTAATTAAGAGAGGTTATCAGATGATTTCACTGTTCTGAAAAGTTTCTATGTCAGTTCAGCACCACATAAGCAGGTGAGATGTCACTAGACATCTAATTTCTTCCCTGGTCAGCGATGATGAAAGTTTTACAGTCCATAACTTTTCTTTACATTTAAAACCATACAACTACTCAAGGCATGTGATTAAACCATGCTTAACTCCTCTGCTCATCACCAAGCACTTTGCCTGCAAGACCACAACTCCCAACAATAAGCAATAATATTTAATAAGCTGTATATTCATTCCTACATACATAAGGGCAGAGCCCCTTTTCTTTTTCAAGGTTAAAGTGGTTTCTTTCTAGCTATGCCAGCAAACTTATTTAAACTACAGTATAACCAGAATTCCCAATGTCATAGAATCATGTAGGTTGGAAAACATCCTCTAAGATCAAGTTCTTCCAGACAAGCATCATTTTGTTCTACATATTAAATTCTAAGAAAACTTTTAGTTCTACATGCATGTTCATCCCACGGGGTATCACGGGCTTGTCACAGCAATTTTCAGTATTTCCATCTTCAGTCCATCCCCAAAAACCAACCCTCCCGTATACTTCTTATTAAACTTTCTCTTTTTGAGAGGCTGATCTTAAATCACAGGTCAAAGCCTCTCCTTTCCAATTCAGACTGTATTCCAGTTCTCTCCCAGACCATGGGAATAAAAGCAAGCAAAAACCAAAACTTCCATAGCAAGACAGCATTTAGGACCAAAATCACTCAGACCAAGGTCAGCACACCAGAGAACAACCCCATTGCTGGGATTACAGGGCTTAAAAGCAGATAAAATTGTTTTCACTGATGGCAAGCACTTTTAAACAACATCTTAAAAACAGCCAAATGCAAGGTCACGCGTTTGTAAAATACCAGCCCAGCCACAGAAATGGGAATTTGTATCAGGGAAGGCATTAAGGACTTTGGGCAGCACTGCAGATCCCACGTGAACACTAATTCCTGACTGGAGTCTGTAGCAAAAGGGACTAATGGGAGCCTTGGAAAGGAATATCAAGAAGAAAGACAATACTCTGTGTTTATATCACATCACTGAGATCAATAATGCACTGTCACCCCTCTCCTCAGGGACCAACACTTTAGCAAGACCTTAAAAGCCAGAAATGCCAGTAGAAATAACTACAGGACAATCAGAGATCTGGAAGAAGCACCCTAAGGGCAAGCTGCTTTAACAGGAAAGGTAAAGGGATGGCTTAATTACCATCAAAGATTACCAACTAGAAAAGAAACCAGTTCTTTTTCACATCTAACATAGAAAATATACAGAAAAACAAAACAACTTGGTGTTCAGTTCAAAACCTGTTTTTAGAGGTTTGCTTCATTTTGGAAAGTGGAGATAATTGGGGATATTAATAATTAACAACTAAGGCAACTCTGTCACTTGTTGCTAGCGGGTGAGTTCAGGATACATCAATCAAAGGTCAGTAAATGGAGCACAATCGATGATCAGATGAGTCTCAACAGCCCATGATGACCTCGTTGTGCTGTGACCCCAGCAGTCCTCATGAATTCCAGCACCACAGATGATCTATCCAAAAGGTGTACCAAAAACATCACACCTAAACCACGCTGAGGTCACTCCAGACTTGACTGTCACCAACTAGAGGAATTCCACAGGCTACAGCTGGATGCCATATGGCCAACAGAGGATGGGGTCAGCTGAAACACAAACCTCTGGCTGTAGCACCTTCTGCTAACCTTCAAATTCCTAAAAGCAGGTGATTATAGCAGCAAGTGACCCCTTTCCCTTAAAACCACACACAGCAGGTGACACAGCCCAGCATTCCAGAGGTCAGGGGCATGAGAGGATGTCCAGCTGCCAAAAAACACAGAGCTCACAGGCACCTGACAGAGGGAGGGCAGGGCAGGAGGGGCACTGACCCTTCTCCCCGTTTCACCCAGTAACTGACCAGCCTCTCTCACACCGGCACCTGTTCTTCCCCAAAATCTGGGGTCAGCTTCCCTTTAGCTGCAACTTTCCTTTACCCATACCTAAAGCTACCCCCAAACCTGATTCTCAAGGCCCTCGCCATTTAACTCATCACCCCGAACCTGCAAGCCCAGATCCTCTGCCCCACGCAACTCCCCCCAAATCTCTTAATGAACCACTTCCCCAAACACAGACCCAAATGATGGTGCCCTGTCCCTGAACCTCCAGTCCTGCTGAGAGTCTCTCCCAAGCTAAGACCCTTAAGTCTCGCAGTACAGACCTCCGTCAAACGCAACCCCCCCCAAACCCTGCTGCAGAGAGCCCTCTCACACACAGCCGCCCCAAACTCTCCTACAGAGACCCTGCTCACACACACGGCCCCCCAAAATCTGCTGCACGGAGCACTCTCACACACAGAACGCCGCTCACACACAGCTCTGGTCCCACTCCCCCCGCCGCGGCCTCCCCGCGCAGGCCTCAGCGCGGGGCCCTCGCAGGCCCCACACAGGCCCAACCGCCCGGCCATCCCCAGACCCGAGCCCGGAGCGCGTTCCAGGCGCGGTGCCGAGCCCAGCACTCACTCGGGCAGGTAGGTGGAGGAGAAGCTGCTCCAGCGGTGCAGGCTGTAGCCCAACACGCGACTCTCAGCGCCCGCCGGCCCCGCCGCCGCCGCCATCTTGTTGTCAGCAGCGGCCCCGGCAGCGACCGCGGGGGGCGGGGCCAAACTCTTAAAGGGGCCGCGCTCTTAAAGGGGCCGCGCCGGGGCCGGTGGGGACGGTCTGAGGGCGCCCGAGGGGCTGCCCCGTGGGACTGAGGGGTTCAGGGGGTTCCCCGTGGGGCTGAGGGGTTCAGGGGATGACCCGTGGGGCTGAGGTGCCGTGAGGGGTTCAGGGGGTGCCCCGTGGGGCTGAGGTGCCGTGAAGGGTTCAGGGGGTTCCCCGTGGGGCTGAGGGGTTCAGGGGATGACCCGTGGGGCTGAGGTGCCGTGAGGAGTTCAGGGGGTGCCCCGTGGGGCTGAGGGGCTCAGGGGGTGCCCCGTGGGGCTCAGACAAGGTGTGGGTCTGAGGGGGTGCCCTGAGGGGCTCAAGGGATGCGTCAAAGGTTTGAGGTGAGAAGTTTGGGGAAGCCACTGTGGGGATGAGGGGCTCAGGGGTGCCCCGTGGGGCTCAAGATGGATGCTTTGAGGGGCTCAGGTGGGCTGAGGAGTGTTAATTATCAAAGGAAATGCTCCTTCCCTGGCCCCACGCTGGTGGGTGATTGGGAAAGGGATCAAGAGAAGTCCAATGAGGTTTTATCCTACACCGGCTCCTAGAATTATTAAATTGTTAAAGTTGGAAAAGACCTTTAAGACCATCAAGTCCAACCATCAACACAGCACTGACAGGATGAGCACATAAACTGGGGATTCTTTGACAAGCTTCTCTCTGGCTGAGGTTCTTGTAGGGTTTTTCCTGGAGAAGGGAGATGTTTTCATCCAGAGCTCCTACCAAAGGAAGGGGGAAATCTGGGACACCCCTGGGGGAGCTCTGGGCTGCTTGAGAAAGAAGGGGAGATATTTCAAGACCAGGGGGAGGAAAAAAAAAAGCCAAACCAGTAAACCACTGTATGTTGGAAATGACAGATTGGAGAGATATTATGAGGCAGGACAGCAGGATGCCTGGCTAGATTAAATTAGCACAAGGATTCTTTTATTTTTTTTTTCCCCTTTATTTTAGGAAAGTGAGTGAGAATGTGGCAGCAAAATCTGCCTGCGGATGAAAAACTCGCTCAGCAGCCTTGAAGGCTGAACATCAACTGAGTGTTTCAAAAGTGAGGGGGAGCAGAAAGCACTTCATCTCAAGACCCCTTCCCAGAGGGGGTTTGCTGTGTTTTCACTGGTATCAAAGCCACACGGCTCAGCAACAACACAACAAAATTCATGGATGAGGCACAAACATTCACGTCTCCCTCTCCTGCTTCGCTAACGAGGTGTTTTGAAGTTTGTGGCCTTCCTGTGACATTTCAGACTTCATTTATCCCAGCTCCAGCCTGCAGGCATCCCCCTCCCAAAATTACCACAGATGTAATAAAACAAATACTTTGCTGATAATATATTCCCAACCCCAGAGTAAGAGACGCAGCCTCAGTGTTTGGAGCCTCAATAACAACCAGCCCAAGGGGAGCAGTGCCATGTGAAACCTGTGACCTCTGAATATGAAATTTAGGAGATTGAGAGTGGGGGCAACAGCCCTGCAGCAGCCAGGAAAAGGAGGAATAACCAGCAGCTTGCTGCTGCACAGTGAAAACACCCCAGGATTTCTCTGCCCAATATTGTGTTACCACTTGAATCAAGACCTGGATGCCAAGACAGCATATTTTTAGCACATTTTGGACTTAAAGTAAAGGGAATGCTGGTGAAATACGCAGTACTGACAGCCCTGGAAAATCTTTATTCATCTGCAGCAGAGGCAGCAGGGAAGACTGTGAGGAAGCAGAGCAATCCAAAGCTGCAAACTGAGCCCTCTGGTCCCTCTGGCACAGCCTGCCCAGTCCTGTGCAGTTACCAGTGGCTGCTGGAGAAGAGGGTTTTTCCACACTCTGAGTGGACAGAGCACGATGGGGAGGAGCATGATGTGCAGGGCAGTGTTGTGCTGCAGATTGGGACAGCCTGCAGCCTCCAAATGAGCTCTCTGTATCCCAACAAGGGCAGCTGCTGGAGCCCAGCTGGTGACAGGGCCATAGAAGAGGGGGAGAAAACATGAATATCTGAACCCCACTGTGCTGGTTTAGGCCTGTACTGTGCTTGCTCTGCCAATGTAACACTGGATATGAGGAATGTGGGGAGCCCAATGGCACCAACATGCCCCATCCTGCCTCCAGCAGTGACTGAGATCCATTGCTCCAGGGAAGTGCCGCAAAAAGGGCACTTAGACATAGAATCACAGAAACATTAAAGTTGGAAAAGACTGCTAAAATTATCAAGTCCAACCACTAACCCAGTAGTGTGAAACCCACTGCTAAACTATGTCCCCAAGTGCCACATCTGGAGGATTTTTGAACACTTACAGGGATGGTGATTCTACCACTACCCAGAGCAGCCTATTTCAGTACTTGACAAAACTTCCAGTGAAGAAATTTTCCATAATGTCCAATGTAAAGCTCCCCCAGGACAACTTGAGGCCATTTCCTCTCATCCTGTTTCTGGGAGCAGACACTGACCCTCACCTGGCTGTACCCTCCTGTCAGGGAGCTGTAGAGAGTGAAGAGTTCCCCCCTGAGCCTCCTTTTCTCCAGGCTGAGCTCCCCCAGCTGCTCCTCATCAGACTCGTGCTCCAGGCCTTTGACAAGCTTCCTTGTCCTTATGAAGCAAACCCCGTGCAGAGTTTTCCTGCTTCTGCCCCCCTTACTTGGGACCTCACTGGAACCCTCCAGCACGTTTTGGTGCCTCCCAGCCCAGAGCTGGCTGGGTGAATCTGTGCTGCCTGTGGCTGGCTGCTCTCTGAGGATGGGGCCGCAGAAGGGAAGTGAGAGCTTTCCTAGCAGCAGAAGGTCCCTTTGGCGTTCAGGGACAAGCCTGCCAGAGAGCTCGGAGGTCCCTGGATATGTGCCTTGGACAGTAGCAGGAGTTGCTGGGAAAGGCCAAGGTGACCACAAGAGATGTTCCCCCCGTCTCTTTGCCAGGAGGATGCACACAGTGTTCACATGCTTGTCATCAGCGAGCTGGAACCCCAACTGCAGGAAACTCAGGGATTTGACAACTGTTTGTGTCAGCCTCAAGACAAGTATCTCATCCCCCCCATCAGAAACTCGCTCCTCTACTGTGCGTGTGTTTTGAGTTTCCTCATGCAAAACCTCGCGTGGGCGTTTGGATATGTAATGAGCACATAGTTCAGGATGAAAACAAGTTGCGTGGAAGAGCCAAGTAACGCCAGAAAAATGAAAGCAATACAAATAACAACATGGCACACAGCCATACCAGCCAGCTCATGGGCCAGCCGGATCTCACGTCCTCCCCGGAGCTGCGGGGCCGATCAGCTGTTGGAAAAAGAGACCTTTAAAGACAAGCGAGAGAGGAAATAGCATTGGCAGCACAGGCCGCTGCATGTTTCCTTCCAAAGCAGGACAGAGCCAAGGACATTAGGCAGAGCTGTAACATTTGGGGTCTCATTGCTCAGCCATGAAGCAAGGCAGAAACCTCAAGTGGGCTGCAGTTGTGTAAACTCTTATTGTTTAGGGAGCGGAAGCGAAGTGCTGCCCCGGCGGGGTATTGTCCTACCAGATTTTGGCGGTGCTCACCTAACCGAGCTCCTCCTGCAAGCCAGGGCTTCGTTTAACTCAGACATGGTGCAAAGGGAACAAAACCTCCTGCCTGCACCAGACCCATGCTAAAAGCTGCCTCCCAAGCCAAATGCCTGCTGCCTCCCATAGCACTTTCAAAGAAAAATATTTCTAACCTGTGGACAAGGCTGGAGCAGGACCAGAAGGAATTCCAAAAACTCCTCAAACTGGCCTCACTCGTCTTCATCTCTTATTTTGATGACATGATGGAAAAGTGGCAAAGCTCACTGAGACCCATTTCCTGTTGGGCTGCTGTGCATATCCACACCAAAATGGGATGAGAACAAGCCTCAAAACCAGATGATGTTTTATTTCTCCCCATAGAGAGAGGGATCATCTGTGCCTCCTTACAATGCAGTAAAACAATGCCTCCTTCAGCATAATAAAATCCCTCTTCTGATCTAGGCCCTGATCCAAGCATCTGCTCCTGGGCTAAATACTCCAATACCTGCTCGAGTCCTCTTCACTGCCTCTTGCAGCATCCGTCCTTTGGTTGAAGGCTTAAATCAGTGAAAGACCTCGCTGACAATCCAGAAGACTGAAAGGGGCTCAAAATGCCAGTGCCTCCATGCACACATTGGCATAATTCTCTGCATAAAAGCCAGCTTTAAAAGGCTTGTTTTGCAAAACACAAGTGTGCATTTTTTTTGAATCAAGGTCAGTAACTCAGCTTCATTCACCAGTCTCCAGCTGCAAAACAACATGCCCCAGACAATGGAGGAGAGTGTAACTGAGTCAGAAGATGCCTTTTAAGGGATGCAAGTGGCTCTGAGCCACACTGGGGAAAGAAGATCTCCTTGGTACCCTTGCATGCTCAGCCCTGTCTGAACTGAAATAGGGCAGCTGAGGGCAGGGAAAGACAGTGAGATGGGATTGGCAGCACAAATCACTCACACTCTCCATCCTTTCATAAAATCTCAGAATGGTTTGGGTTGGAAGGGACCTTAAAGATCATCTAGTCCCAACCTCACCTGCCATGAACAGGGATTCCTTCCACTAGATCACGTTGCTCAAGGCCTTATCCAGCCTGGCCTTGGACGTTTGCAGGGTTGAGTCATCCACATCCTCCTAAAGGTGTTACAGTGCCTTACCACCTCTCCAATTTCCCTGTAGGCTCCATTTGGATACTGAAAGGTTGTTATGAGATCTCCATGCAGCCTTCTCTTCTCCAGGCTGAACAGCCCCAGCTTCCTCAGCCTGTCTTCATAAGGGAGATGTTCCAGGCCTCTTGCCAACTTTGTGGCCCTCCTCTGGACTTTGCTCCAGCAATACTATGTCCTTCTTTTTTGGAAAATACAGTTTTCCAACATCACCCCCGTGCCACTCTGTCTGTGCCCACTGATGTGATGCGCCACCACGCTCAGCTCGACTCCACAATTCAGCACTCGTAGGAAGCAGACGAGACACTCCCAGCTGTGCCTCAGGCTAAAAATATTTACTCATTTCTTTTCCCCCAGGCAGGTGTGTTCATCCCAGGCAGGACTGCTCCCACAGGGATGCTCTTGCACAGCAAGCACTCGCTGCTTATTGTACACTGTGCGCTGGGGTGTTGTGATGATTCCTCTGAATCACCCAAAGAGAGATCTGTCCCATGTTTCAGATGCAAAATGTGCCGTGGAATTCAATAGTTGCTATAGTGCCTAATTACATATTTTATGGCGTACTTAGTCACAATGGCTAGAGCTCTTGTTACTAGACTTGGGCGCCTTCTGTTGCTAAAAAGCTCTTATTTTTGCTAAAACGTTTTCTCTCTGCATTAGAAATAACGTATTGCAGCATTTTTTACCTACAAAAATATCCCAAATTCATAGAACACTGGTTATCAAATTGATAGTAGAGAGCTTGCAGCCCACTTTCTGTCATGGTGCTCCACAATGCTCATCAAAGTTGGCTCAAATGACAGCAGCAAAACATTTCCCAGAATCCAGGAACTCTTGAGCACTGGTCCTGGCAACACTGCTGTCTGTGGTTTGGAGACAAGTCACACTGTCTGCTTGGGGCATCCATTTCTTCCTCTGGCAGTAGGGAGAAGGTGGACTCCTTGGGTGCTCTTCCCAGAGGATGATTCAGCCCACCACAGTTGGACACGTCTTGCGTGAAGCTGAATCACTCTCCTGAGGTGCTGGTCTGTCTAAGCACATTCTAGAAGCGCTCAGCTTTATTGCAGATGGCTGAGATGGGTAAGAAAAGCCCCATGCTCTGCATTCCTCCTCTAAACGGGAAGAATTCAATTGGAATTCACTAGAAGGTCACATCCCATCTAAGGTACTGTGTTCATCTCTTGACCTCCAAAATAAGAAGAGCATGGAGCTGTTGGAACAAGTCCAGAGGAGGCCATAAAGATGCTCCAAGGGCTGGAACTCTGCTCTGGACACAGGCTGAGAGAGCTGGCGGTGTTCACCTGGAGAAGACAGGACTCTGGGGAGACATTAGAGCTCCTTCCAGTGCCTAAAAGCACTAAAAGCCTAAAGGGGCTCCAGGAGAGCTGGAGAGGGACTTGGGACAAAAGCATGGGGTAACAGGAAAAAGGGGAATTCCCATTGCCAGAGGGCAGGGTTAGATGGGATATTAGGAATAAATTCTTCTTTATGAGGGTAGGGAGGTCCTGGCACAGGTTGCTCAGAGAAGCTGTGTCTACCCCATCCCTAGAAGTGTTCAAGAAGAGGCTGGATGGGGCTTGGAGCAACCCAGTGGAAAATGTCCCTGCCCACGTCAGGGGAGTTGGAATGAAACGATCTTCAAGGTCTCTTCCAACCCAAACCATTCTCTGATACAGGCACAGGGATGTTCTCCACCCTACAGAACAGGATTGGTCTTTCCCCCACTAGCCTCTTTCTTTTGTGCCTGGTTTTCTTCATAAGGAGAAAGAAGCTAAGTACTTAATTGCCTACTTTCTAAGTCAGGCAGAATAATTAACTAATGTTTGGGTAATATGTCATACCGGTAGAAGTGCTAAGTAGTGTCCTGTCAGCACAGTGGGAAAGTGAAGAACTCAAGTCTTGTTTTTCAGCCGGGAATTTCACAGTCTCCCCTAAGTCCATTGTTCCTGTTAACTGGTTTGCTGAGGGCAGGGAACTTGGGTAAAGTGTTTAAAGAGGGGACAACAAAAAGCTGTTTCTGGTCCAGAAGAACTGTCAGAAAAACTAGGTGAATTTTAGAAAGAGAACATTGCCAATGAAGCCAAAAGCAGGAAATATGCCCAAGACTGCACAGAAAGTCTGTACATTTTTAAGTGTGGTGTAAATATTCAACAGCAACATCCTTCGAGTAACAGAAGCATATCAGATAAACTTTTCTTGCACTGCACTTAATGCACACAGGCAACACAGTGGAAATCATGGTACAGGGACCCATCTAATTCACTCTGGGGACTGAAGCTGACTCAGCCCAGCAGAGATTTCACATCTTTAATTTTTATTACTCTGCAAATTACGTTATGGTTGAACTTCAAGCCCTTGTCTGCTTAATTTAAATGAGTGGCCAAGAGTGGTGCAATTAAAAAGAAGGAATCTTGGGCTGAAGCTCTCGGTGCTTTCAAATGACCAGCAGACCCTTCAATGCCAGCTTGATTTTTACTGTAGCTGGAACACCACTTTCCATGACTCCCTGCTAATTATGCTCTGGATCTGCAAACAAAGGTTTTTAACCTGTTCTGATTTCATATGAAAGTTATAAAATTGTGTGCTCCCCCAGTGGCCTCCTAGGATGTTCTGTCCCACCTCTACAAGCCCAACTCTTGCCAGGCCAATCCAGGGAGGAACATTCTCCCTCTGCCTCTCTTCTGAACAGCCCAAGGTTTCTCACTCTCTCTAGTTATTTTCTCCTCTTGAGGACAGTCTCATGCTTTGATCTGTGCCGAAGATGACTTTTCCAGTGAGGCTGTTGGGCTCTCCCTGTTTCCTGTGGAGTGTCCAGCCACAGGCCACATGGAGATGATGCCAGCTCCCATCGCTTTTCCCTGGAGCTGCTTAGCCAGCTGCAGACCATCTCAGCAGCTTCTGCCAACTGCTCTGCATCCTGTACAGACATCTGACTTGGGATCTCCACAGCCAGGAATAGGGAGAGGAAAAACCACAGATACCTGGAACTGATCCTCTCCACCACAGGTGTTCTCTGATCTTTCGCACAGAGATCCATAAGGAGCAGTAATGCCTGACCTCTGGAAAAGGAAAGCATCCTTTCACTTCCCAGGCCTGACGAAATGCAATTATACAGCCACGCACATGAAACATCCACACACCAAACCCAACAACCCATCCCAGCACTTCCTGGGGAGAGGTTGTGCCCAGTCTCCAAAGTCTCTGAAAAGCTGCTTTATTACAGAGTGCTGCTTCCTGTTGTGTCTGTTCCTGGTTTTGTAGGTGGAAATACTGGCAGCAGTTCTGGGAAGGGTAGGGCTTGGGGAAGGATATGCCTGTTCACCAAGTTCACCCTCCATGGCCAGAGATGCTCCACTTCAGACCCTCTTTAGCACTCAGGCACAAGTGGAAAATAAGGGGAACACACTGCTGCCATGAAGAGAGATCAATTTTTCTTCCACTCAAGAGAGAAATAATATTCTATGAAGGAATAAGCATTTTCACTCAGTACAAGTCATTCAGGGCTCTCAAGCTGCATTTTACTGTTGCCCCAGCAGCAAATCCACCCAAACAGACTCCTCTGTTCTGTCCAGAGCCCAACCTAACCACCACCAAAAGGCTTTTTGGGAGGGGCGGGGGTGACACATGGTCTGGGGCTGTTTTTATCTACAGATCCAGTTCTTAGTCCATTGCAGGACAGTGCTTTCATTTTTTTCAGGAAGAGAGGAGAGCCACACACCCAGCAGGAGGCTTGTTTCTTCCCAGGCTCAGCTTCTCCTGCCTCTTCAGAAACAATTTCGGAGGAGCCACAGATGGGCGTGGACTGATGCCTGAGTCCTCCGTGCTCTGCTGATCCCTGCTGTCACATGGGTTTGCAATCTGCTTCCTGGGAAAAGGAGGCAGGCAACGGTCCTGTGACTGCTGGAGGTTGGGATGGACTGGTGCTTACAGGCAGTCGTCACTGTGGGCTTGGCAGGTGGAGCTCAGAGGTTTGTGGGGTGTGGGAGTGCCATCTCTTCTACTTTCCTGACCTGCCCCCACATCCATGGATTGACTGTGGGCCTCAGGGGTCTCCCCACATTGCTGAGAAGGAGGACTCCCTCTACAGAGGTGCCAGAAGAGAAGGATACACAACACAAAGTCAGAGAAGAGAGATAGGAGTATGACCCAAATCACCACATCCTTAAACATGAGCACCTGGATAAGCACCGTCCAGAGACTATAAGCCCAACATGTGCTGGAATAAAACAAGCTCCCTCCTAACTCCATCTGGCACAGGTTTTCCCTTGCTGGTTTAGACTGGGACACAGAACAACATTCGAGTTCTGTTCTGAAGTGGTGCTGCAAGCTTCAAGTCAGGCAGATGCCAGTTTCTCCTGGTTTGGTGTAACAGGAGTGAGACTGAAAGGCAACTTTCCCTTCTCCAGTCTTGGCACTTAGCAAGGGACTTCTCTTCTTGCACAGGTCATCCATCCCACATTACCTGCTGGTGTACTCCTGTTTACCCAGAGTTAGGTGTGGAAATTCCAGTTCCTTGGTCACTGCAGGGCATGAAGGAGTTTGCTCTGCATAAGCCTCACGTTAAGAGCCTTTGTGCAGACACCTTGTTCCTGGGATTTGTCTCAATGGGGCCTAAGTCTGGCTGTGTCCTTCTGCAAGGTGAGGCTCTGATCCCATGGGAGCCCTCCAGTTCACCCTCTTTATCTTCTGTGAGACCCTTAGTTCTGCCCTTGGCCTTGAATCCAGTCTTCTTTGGCAATTATGAGAAATTTGGCTCCATGCAAAACTGAAGGAAGCTCAAGAGTGTGTTCTAACCTCATGGAGTACGTCCCTATACATTCCCCAAAGCTACAGATTCGCTAATGATTCCCAGCTCCCTGTTTGTCCTGGATGTCTGGGGAGCACCCATGAGATCTGCAGAGTCCTAAAAATGAGCCCTGGAGAGGCAGAACAGCACTGCCTTCTCCAGCAGGACAGTATCAGGAGACATGGCTCCCCCTGGGAATACACAGCTCCAAGGGTACAAATAACAGGTCTGGTAATGGAAAAGGGCAAAGCAAGCAGGTTTTCTTGAGAAAAGGGAAGGTGGGGGGATGAGCAACAACACAATTCTGAGCTGGGGGTTGATCCTACTGAGCAGTTAGGGGGCATTGAAGCTCAAGAAATACCAGAGACACGGGTCTGCCTCTAGAGGACAAGGGCTGGCAAATGTGTCCCTGCTCTGTCACCTTGCCTGGGCAATGCTGGAGGTAATGGCCATAAAAACCACATTCCCAGACATGCTCTGAGCCCAGTGCAAGGCTTTCCCCTCACAGCACCAGCCCTACCGAGCTCCTCCTCAGCTCCTACATGTGTCCTTCAGGGCTGCCCCATCCCGTGAAATGAAGATCGCAGCACTGGGCAGAATGGAGGTGCCAAACCTGCCCATGGTAGGTGCTGAAGTACTTTGTGTCAAGAGTCATTCAAGCCACCCACTGCTGCTGCCCGCTTAGACCTCGGCTTCCTCTGCTGCCAGCGAGCTGCAGTCACGGCTGTGTGGGCATCCAGAGTGTGTGGCTGAATGCGGAAGCAGCAAGTGGTTAAAAAGAAGGTAATTTCAAGAATATGGTTGTGTGTGGTAAGCAAGGACAAAGTGTACTCCAGGCTGCTGAGAGAGTGACCTTTTAAAAGTGATGGAAAACCAGGCAGATAGCTGGGAACGTGGAAAAGGAAATGGAAAGAGTAATCTTTGAAATTTTTACCTGGCAATTCTGACTTTGGTCTTGAACACAGTAAGGAGGAAGACAGGGAGTGACATCAATCTCTGACTGGCAAAAGGATGACGGGATAACAAAAATTAAGGAGTAGGGCAATCAAGAATGCAGAAATTGAGAGATTTCTTATAATTTTTATTAAATACGATGGGAACACTGTAAGACAATGTATCAACTCATCAGTGAAAAGTTTGATGTAGTGTCTAACAAAGGCGCTTTTTTTTTTTTTTTAATTAGTTTAACTTGGCTTGGATCTGAACATTGTCACGCAGGCTGAACATTGCAATCTAAAGGTCCTCTCAGATATGACCATGCGGAATCTTGATTCCTCCCAGATAAAGCTTGTGTGTTTCGTTAATGACCCCACCCCTCCGCTGAGGCTGGCGCTCTGCAGACATGAAACCACTGCATTCATCTGCTTCCTCCAACCTCAGTGCAGATAAGACTCAACAAAACACCGCATCCTGCAGGATGGAGGCGTGAAGCGAGAAAGCCAGCGAGTGACTCATCGCAGCCTTACGGGCAGGAGTTGCCTGGGATCTGCACTGTGCAGGAGGCAAAGAGCGGTGCTAGGGGCTTGCAGGAAGCTGGTGCTGGTCTTGCAGGAATCCTGGACCCTTCCCAAGGATCACCCTGTGCTAGCATTATCATCATCATCATCATCATCATCATCATCATCATCACCACCACCTTAATTATAGAATCACAGAATTATAGAGTGGCCTGGGTTGGAAGGGACCTTAATGATCATTCAGTTCCAACCCTGCTGTGATGGACAGGGACACCTTCCACTAGACCAGGTTGTTCACAGCTCCATCCAACCTGGCCTTGAACACTTCCAGGGACTGAGCAGCCACAGCTTCTCTGGGCAACCTCTGCTGGAGCCTCCCCACTCTCAAAGGGAATATCTATTCCTAATATCAAATTTAAACCTACTCCCTGACAATTTTAATCCACTACCTCTTGTTCTGTTACTCCAAGCCCTTGTAAACAGTCTCTCTCCATCTTTCTTCTTGGCTCCTGGAAAAGGTACTGGAAAGACACAATTAGGTAACCCCAAAGTCTTCTCTTTTCCAGGCTGAACAATCCCAGCCCTCCCAGCCTTTCCTCACAGGAGAAGGCCTTCATCCCTCTTATCAGCTTAGTGTCCCTCCTCTGGACTTGCTCCAACAAATCCATGTCCATCCTGTGCTGCATGAAGAACTCAGCAAAACCATGTGCCAGTCACCACCATATCCTTGGCTCCCTCTCTTCTCCTGCAGGACCAGAAGCCATCTCTGCTGGTTTTCCATCAGGGAAGAAGTGTCTTCTGAGAGGCTGCAGCAGTGGTTTGTGGCCAAAATCCTACAGGGTGTAAATATAGGCCACACTGCAAGAGAAAGTGGCTTTCCAACTGTGTGGCAAGAATGGCCCCTCATTAAGGAACCAAAACACGATCCATCAAGGCTGTCTCTTGCAACATGCCCAAGTCCTGATTATGGTCATTTTCCTCCCTGCTTCCACTGCATGCCTGGGAAAGGGCCGCAGTAATTAAAGTCTGAATCTCATTAAAACCCAGAAAGTGCTTGGCTTTCTGAGAATCCAATTATCACAAACGCTACGTAACGCCAGTCAGGGCACGGCTTGTTTTTGGTGTTTGGAATTATTTTTGTTAAACATACAAATATGGTGTGAAATCAAATTTTCCAGAGGACGTTGCAAATCCAAAGAGAGCACAGTTATAAAAGCAATTGAAGAAAAATGCTTTGGAGAGGGAGAGGCTGCAAGAAGGAGGAAGTGGGGGGAACATAGTGATGCTGCTGAAGAAGGACAGAACCAAAGTGCCAGGCAGAAGGGATGATGCATATCCTGTCCAAGGCCCTCCAGGGACAATCTGTCTGGGTGGATTTGGCATGTCCCAGCTCCTGGCTGGTGACTTTAGGCACAGAGCAGTGGCCTGCTGTGGCTCAGCTATGTCCCATACTCACCATACAGCTGCTTGGGTTTCACAGGGAAAGTCCTTGAGTCAATAGGTCCAGCATGTGTCCATGGGATGGGCAGGAGATGGGAAATTACATGAGCTGGGCAGCAGGAGATGAAGCTGCTCTTCCTCTCCCTCCTCAGTGTAGCAAGACCTACAAAAATGCATTGTGGGAAGAAGAACCCTGACACTTCCCAAGGAAATTGATCCTTCTCAGAAGAGCTTGACTGTGGAAAGGGAAGAAATGGGGTCTTCATCCTTTGCTAAGATGGGTGCCTTTCTGAGGACACAAACTGTTCATGTCAGCACACCTACACCCTGGCTGTGCACCAAATCTGCGGGCCTTTCCCCAAACTCTGGTGGGCTGCAGCATCTCCAGATCCCATCCAAAATATCCTTCTCCTCTGCTCCCAGCTGATCCCTGGGCTGTGACCCCAGGGTTTTGCTGACATTGTATGGCAGCATCCATGCTGCCAGGGGTTATGGAGTGTCACCCCTAACTGGAACTAGCAGTGGAATTTGGGATGCCTGGCTTTGCTGCTAAGTCTCCAGGGGAAAGGGGACAAGGCACTTCACTGTTTTGTGCCTCAGTTTTCTTGGCTGTAAATGCATATTAAAACAATTTGCTAATTTATTGGGTGCTGACAACCTCCGGCAGCGACAGTGAGGAGCTCTGCCAACCTGGAGGAAAGGTGCTGGTTCAGTGCAGAACAGTGCTGTGGTTTTCATGGCACACTGGGTCTGCCATACATTGCACTTTATGTAACATTTCTTAGCACTCAGTTGGCACTTCACATCTTTAACTAATTACACACATTCGAACTATTTACCAGCATGAACAGAAAAACATCCAATAATGACTGATATGGAAGTGTTGGACTGATTTCCAGATTTCTTCAAGAGTGAGAATTTGCAGAAGATGGGAAATAGGGTTTTGAAAAAGAAAGGCCAAGCAAACAGATGCATTAAAAGAGAAAAAAAAAAAAAAGCACAAAAAGTGTGTGCATGGAAGGAATAGCAGGGTGAAAAGACTGACTGCAATTCCTTGTGGAAACACTCAGCCAGAGCTCAAGCTGCAGCATCTCCAAAGTGCTTTTAAAATTCACCTCCTCCTTCTTTTTGCAATTAAACACATATTCTTGTGCACCTCGACATTTAAAATAAATAATGACAATTTTTAGCACTGGCAATTAAAAACGACGCTGTTTACATTTTAATGAGCTCCTCGAATGTGACTAGCTCAGCTTCTTTCAATCAGAAAGGGATGGATTTAGAAACAAGACATCTTTAAATGTGCTTTGGATTTCTGTAAACAGTAGCCCAGCTCTGCTTTCAGGTTCTCAGGGTAGAGGGAACAGAGAGGCAATCTGCTGGATAGAGAACTCTGCACAGCTTTTCTTCCTGGTGGCGATTCTCTGTGGGAGTGCAGAAAAGGAAGTTTATTTTGGAAGTGAGAAAAATAAAGCAAGGTTTTGTTCCAGGAGAACACAAAAATAAGTAGCATCTGTGCAGCTGGAAGTGTTGTATGTGGCTGTGAAGCCCATATTTACAGCTGCAAAATGCCAGGTACATTTTCACATTCTGGTAAGACTTCAGAAGGCATCAAAGTGCTACCAAGCTGGTTTCCAAGATGTATTTTCCACCCACCTTTGGCTTGCACTTGGAAAACCATTAATCATGTTGTGGCTCCGCGCCATCCAAGGGTCTTGATTCAGCATAGTGAGAGGGATGAAAACTTTACTGCTGATTTCAGTACAAATAACTGTGTTCTTCCAGCCTGGGTAATACAGGTGGGGTAGACTGGGCCCTAGGGCTCTACAGATCCACGCTGTTCCATCTGAATCTCCTGCAATTCCAGGACAGCAGGCAGCTGGTTGGAGCCAGCACATCTGCACCTCAGACACAAACCTCTTGGAGAAGAGGTGGATGTCAAAACACCACTAAGAAAGCTTTTGCTGCTAAATAATTCCTGCATAAACAGCAACTGTGAATAAGTTGGCAAAGGAGAAGGGCAAAGGAGAAGCAGGTTCAGAATTCCAGCAATAATAGGAGTGGGGCTGGATTTAGTGCTGCTAAGCAATATTCTCCCTCCTGCACCCTCACGCTGCTCAGTGATGAGGTGTCAGCATTTCTGACTCACAAAGAGACTCAGGCTTGCACAGGGCAGCAGGAAAGACTTTGGAGGTAGGATGAGGATTTAACACTTTTTTTGGGAAAGTTGTCATAGAACCATAGAATGGCCTGGGTTGGAAAGGATTTTAAAGATAGTTTTGTTCCACACCCCTGCCATGGGCAGGGACATCTTCCACTATCCCAGGTTGCTCCAAACCCCATCCAACCTGGCCTTGAATACTTTCAGAGATGGGGCATCTACATCTTCTCTGGAAAATTTGTTCCAGGGCCTCACCAGCCTAATAGTAAATAATTTCTTCCTAATTTGTAATCTAAACTTACCCTCCTTCGTCTTAAATTCTGCCCAAAAATCCATTTCCCAGTGATTTCAGCCCTGGCAGGCTGGCAATGGAGAAGGTCAAGAGGCACTGCAGCTCCTGAGAGCTCTAGCTCTGAAAAATGCATTTTCTTTGTCTCCCTGCTTCAGTTTCCTTCTACAAACAGCACTCCTTGACATGGGGTTAATGTAGGGAAAATGCCCTGTAAAGACCAACTTTTGTTATGAAATTGGGAGAGAAAAGACAAATCACTGTGATTTGAAAGATAATAGAGCATCCCTGCCATGGCTGAGTGTGTAAGGAGAAGGAATGGGGTATTTGGGGGTCGTATTCCCATGGGGAAATGGCTTCTTTGCTCAGGAGAAAAAAGGCTGTAGAGATCCTTCCTTGGGCGATTCCTGGCGATTCCTCATGGGGGTGGCTTCTGGTGAGTGAATCTCCAGGCTGGTCCCTGCCAGCCCCAGGATCCCATAAACCTGTGTCCTGCCCTCACTGCTCTGTCTCCTTCAGCCACACAATAAACAGATAAAATAGTAAGATCTTCCTTCAAGGGTTAACTCGTGGATGCCATGGGCTGGGATCTGCTGGTGCACGCAGCCAGAAACACACCTGTGTACTGAGTCACTTTCAGAGAAATCCATTAACAGCCAGGCTCTGGGGAAGGAGAACAGCCTGTAGAGAACCATCCCATAGGGAAATGCAGTTTGCAGGCTGACATCACTGCTCCTGTTTGCCCAGTGAGGCGATGACCACTGATTCCGTGTGGTTTAGCAATTATTCCCCATGGCAGGGCTGAAATCTGATACTGAAATATCAATTTAATCATCATTGTGATTAGAGTGGGATATTTTTTCCCTTTTTTGGCGCTTTCTATGTAGCAGGAATGGTATTTCAGGCAGAGATGGGCATTCCCTGAAATGATTCTGCCTTGAAACTCTCATCCTTTCCCCTTAGAAAGAAGCCTTGGGTGGTGAGTGTAGAAACACTGGTGCAAACATGTCCCCCCACCAAGGCCAACACAGTTTGACGCAAAGCCAGGAGCCTTCCTGCTATTTTGGGAGCAGCCCTTGCCAGTGTCTCTCCTCAGGGCCCCATGGTCCTGGCAGCCCAAGGTGAGGAAGCTGCCAGCAAAGACCAATTCCTGGGGTGATGGGGCAGAGCCTGGAGGCAGCCTGACAAGTACAGGAGAAACCAAAGCTGCCACAGCTGGTTACGGCTGCCTGCCCTGAGCTTGAGTTGCTTTGAATGTTCCTTGGATGCTTTGAAAAGGAGCCCATGGCTCATTGGCTCCTGTTATAAGGCTGAAGGACCATTCCAACCTCCCAAAAACTGGGTTGCTCTGTCTTGCTGCTTTGAGGCTGCACTTTGCTCTTACATTTTTCCAGCCAATCCTCCACCCAGTCCCTTCTTCTCTCCAACTCAGCTGCTCACTGCAAAGTAAAGATCCAATGCAAGGGTCCAAAGCATGAACTCATGTGATGAGTTACACTTCAGAAAACCTTCCTAACTCTGCTTCTTCCAGGCTGGAAATGGATGGGAAACCTTGGACATGCTTGTGAAAGTTCAGCTGGGCCACAGTGAGGATTGCATAGAGAAAGAAATAAAATAAAACAGGGATTTGGGGAGTTTTAAGTCTCTGCTTGAAGGGACAGCAAAAGCCAGAGGTGAGGGAGAAGGCTGGAAAATCCTAAAGAAGGCTTTACCTAGGGCTGAAGTCCAAGAGTTTTTCCAACATGAAAGTTTTCCAAGGCTGAGTCTCAAGAGGCTCCTCAGGGATGGGGAGCCCTGGACAGATGTGTGCTCCTGGATCCAGCTGTGCCGCTGAACACGCTCCTCCTCCAACCTCTCCTCCCCACCCCTCAGCTGCTCCAGCCCTTTCAGAGAGCAGCATCACTCCTTGGAGCAGATTTGGGGTCAGAATGATACTTCCATGGACACCGTGGCACAGACTGTCCTGTGCTGCTGGGGATTGTAATAATTAGCTGGGGCACAGTGACATTTCCAGCTGGCACAGCCCTCCACAGGGTGGACATCTGCCTGTGGATGGAAAATATAGGGAGGTAACCACATGGGAGCCTTTTGAGACAGCTAAGAATTGCTGGGAGGAGGACAGTGAGCCAGGCAGGAAAACAGGTTGGTCATCACTGAATGATTAAGAGAGGATTTACACACAAAGAGGAAGTAGGAAAGTAAGTGAGGAAGAAAAAGATGCTATTGACAAGCCAAAAGAGCCAATATTCTGAGTGATCCTTAAAATCCTGTTCTTCAAGTGCAGGAAGAAAGAGAAAAAAGGCATTCTTGAGAAACTTTATATTTAAGGAACCAATCTGTGTGGGTTGCAGACATCCAGTATTCATTCTCAGTTGCTAACAAGAGGTTTCTTTAATGAACATATTGATCCTTGGGTGGTTGCATTTTAAAATCCTTGGACAATGTGATCCTGAAAGGCAGAAGAAAGAAAAGGAGGTGGTGATTTAAAACAAAGAAGGGGAGAATATAATTCTGGCAATCACCAGCCTATAAAAGTAGCAGAACAAATATTCTCTAAAAAATCATGATGAAATATTTAGAGCTTGGTTCTGTCCACACAATAGTGTCAATGGGGAGAAAATTTGCAGAAGCCAGATGCTGAATAAAATTACCATGAGACAACAGACAGACTCAAGGGATGATGGGCACAGAAAACTGCCAGTTTTCTTCTTTTCCAACTTTTTTTGGTGCGAAGAGAAATGCTGTTAGAGAACAGCATGGCCAGAGGATGAAAGCAGTGCAGCCTTTTATGAACATGTGTTTTTATTTTGACTAATGTATTTTGCTTCTTTGTCTTAGGAAATACAAAAATTAGGGGAAAAAAAGCCTTGGTCTGAAATGTGGTTTATACAAACTGAAAACACATTGGGATGCAGTCAGTAATCCTAAACAGGAGTGGGCTACATGGAGCAAAGCACACGTACAGGGGCAGAACTAGTAAGAGTCAGGACTAAAGATCAAGTTTCATTAACACCTTTGCTAATGATCTGGAAGGGCAATGAATAAAATGAGATACACAGAGGATGGGCAATTTGCAGCAGTTTGGTAAATAATAAGTTGTCACTGGTTTTCTCGAAAACACCTGGAAATTTCCATCTAATATCAAGGGGTGTTGAACACACTGAAACATCTCCTCTCGCTGAGTGACGTCTCCATTACTCACCACTTAGCCCACTCAGTGTCTCTTTTTAACCCTTCCAATTTACTTACAGACATCTTTCCCAGGCCTTGCTGCAGACCCAGCCCTGGGCTGATATTCAGAGAGACATTTCAGGAGCAAGCAGAGCAGCCCAGCACATGCAGCCACCTTCTCCAGGTTCGTTCTCCTTTCCCCACCTGCAATGAATACTGCTGGAAAGGATGATGATGATGAACACTGTGCCTTCAAATGTGTGTCCCACCCCACTTCTCCTCCAGTGCTCTGACACAGCGTGGCTTCTCTGGTCCCCCCAGCAGCCTCTGAGGTCTGTGCTGGCCTCGTGTTCCTCTGGCTGCCTCCTCTTTGCACTATTTGGGTGATTCACGGCTGTTGCTCAAGACCTTTCCATCCGTGAGGGCTTGAGCAACAGCCGTGAGTGGCTGGGGTAGCCTGATCCAGGTCCTTGGAGTGCTGAGCTGAGCTCCCTGGGCCATCAGGAGACAGGGAGCAGCAGGGGACAGGGACCTGGGAGCATCTGTGTCCTCTCTAAGCAGGCTAGAAGGACACAGGATGTTTCTGGGCAGGATTTAATGGCTTTTTGTCTTTTCTCACAGTGGTGGAAGGGAATAAGAAAAACTGTTAGCCTCACTAAGGGGATCAGGAGTCACTATGGGGACTCCTTCATCTGACAATCTTCTCAGGACCTGCTGGGAAAGAAGGGAGAGAGGGAAGAGGTGAGGATTGCAGGAAAAGTGGTTTTTACCTACATTTTCTATGATCCCAAAACCTCCTTCTCTCTCCTGTCTGTGTCTGCCTGTGGCAGATGCCCTGGTCAGAGCATGAGCAGTTAGTTGTCCTTGGAGCTGCAGCACCGTGGCCTCAGACACCAGCACCACACCAGGAGCAGAAGGCCTGAAGAGGGGAGGCACATAAAACATTGACACCCTCAGGTCAACAGAGGCACATAGAACATTGACACCCTCAGGTCAACAGGTGTGGGATCTGGTGCTCAGGAGGTGCATTTTGCAATTCCAGGCCTTTAATAAAACTTTAAATGGGAGGTAGGGGTTGAAAACTCTATTATCATCCACTGGAATTCTTGAGCGCCTCTGAGGTGGAGGAGGAAGAAACTTGAAGAGAGCAGAAATAATGGGTACAATGACTGATGAGCACGAGCAAAATTACCAGAGATGGGGTCTGGTTGGGTCAGCTGTGGAGGCCATACCCTGCACAGGGCAGGAGCAGGCACAGGAGAGTGTGGGGTAAAACCTTCTGGAGACACAGTATTTATCCAGTTTGGTTTGAGACTGTTTGAAACCGCTGGATAATTTGCTCCCAAACAACCAAACAAACAGAGGAAAAAGAAATGCATGTGAATGGATCCAAATGTCTCCTTATGGTGTGGGGTTTTTTCCCTTTTTTTTTTTTCTTTCTTAATGAAATATGTGGATTTTATGTTTGCAACACATCAGGGCTAATTTTAGGAATGATTTTCTTTTAAAAAACATAGCCGGGGGGGGGGGGGGGGGGGGGGGGGGTTGCAAAAACCCTGCAGAAGATAATACATGGGCTTCAGCCCCAAAGGCTGAACCTTTGTCTTTCCTGCCAGAGAAGCAGTAAGTTGGGAGGGCAGGCTGTCAGCAAGGGCCTCCAACCAAGCCATGATCCTCGAGCAGGGCAGGAGACCAAACAAAACTGCTGCCTCTGAGTACGGGAAGCAGGGTGGCCTTCCCAGGGAAAGCAGCTCCGGGATTGCCAGAAGCTGGTGGGACTTGCTGTCTGTTACCTCCTTGTCCCTCCCAGCCTCCAAGGGACCTCCTGGCTCAGCAGGGACAACACAAACCACAGCTGACCCTGTCTCCTCCCTTCACGCTGCTTTCCTGGGCCGTGCTGGAATTGGCCGCAGGCACCTTGTTCTCTGACTCAGCTGTTATATCTGGGGAATTTATGGCTTTTCCTTCCTGCCAGCCTTAGTAAATAACCCTGTCATCTGACTGGCTTTTGGGAACTGACCAGGAACAGAAGCCTTGCTGGCAGGCAGAGAAAAGGACCTGCACCCAAGCAGGAAGCAGCACTGCCAGAGCTGGAGGGTCCCCAGCAGGACCCTCAGTGGTGGCATCACTGTCCCCTCCACTGTGGAACTCTCACCTGCAGCATCACCATCCCCAGTGAGACCCTTACCCATGGCACCACCATTCCTGCTGGCATCTATGGCATCAACATCCCCAGCAGAATGCAGAGCCAGGACCAGGGGTTCTAACCCAAAGTGTTTCCCCACTCAGGAAGGGGAGCACTGGGCACAGCTGTGCTCCCACACCTGTGACACCTGGCTGGGATTTGGCTTTTATTTTCCTTTTTCTTGGAACATCATCCATGAAACTAGAAGGAGGACAGGAGTGAGTGGGGGGATTAAGGCTATGGAATAAACATCTGCACCAGCCACATGCTTCAGCACTGCTGGTACCTCCTCTGCTTCCTTATTCACCCAGTGGGAGCTGTGCAGGTGGAGAGATGCTTTCACCCAGGGCATCCCAATGAGCCAGGGGCTCCAGTGAGCTGAGCAGAGCAGGGAGACCCGGGTTCTCCCTGGTGGACACCTCATTGCTCCAGGACAGACCAAAGTCACCTCCACAGATTCCCTATAGCAAATTTGGACATCCTGGCTTGCCCCCTGGAGGCGGCCCCAAGCACTTGGATGGAGGCAATGAAAACGATGCTGGCAGCAACAAGTATGAGGATGAGCTGATGGAGAAATTTGAGCACCTTTGAAGGGCTGTAAGCAGAAATATACACTTCTGGGGTGTTGAAGCAGCTATTTTGGATAGATGGGACCATGCTGGACTGGGGATGGGATGAGCCAGGACTTAAATCCAGTGTCTAAGCCGAGGCGTGTCCCAGGATAGATGCTCATCCATCCCAGAGCACTTTCTCCCATTAGGCACCTCAGAGTTAATGGGAATTTTGAGCAGGAAGATCAGAGAGGTATTTTAACTCCCTGTGGTGAGGGAGGTCAGGCTGAGCCTCAGGGACTGCTGTGAAAACCACCATCCCTGTGCCAGGAATTATGTGCTGCATCCTCCTGGAATGGGTGCAGGGAAGTGCCTCTTCCTTCCTGGCTTTCCTCTTCCCTGTCATCACCTCGGCAAGCTTTGAGGACTGCTCCAACACAGGGTCTCTGCTCCTGTGTGATTGCTGGAGCCCAGATGCCAATGAAATACCATCAGGCAATGAGTGCCATCTCTCCACTCCCCTTTCCAGGAGTTTGCCCTTTCGAGGGTCTTCTAAGCAGCTCCTCCTCACAAGACTTTTCCCTGTTGTCTCCTGCACCAGCCAGCACCATCCTCAGCTGGAGGATGCTGTCCCCAGCACCATCCTCACATTACCTGTCACTAAGGCTGCCATTCCCTAGTTAACAGCCCCCAAATCTCTCTCCTCCCTGCCATGGGGCTGCACAATGATCTCAGCTGGGGAACTGATCCAGCACAGAATAACCTTGCAAAAAAACCCTCTCCCCAGGCCCTGCTTGGACAGCATGGCTGTGAGAGAAATGTTCCAGGATACATTGAGTGAGGCTGGCACATCCCTGCATCCAAAGAATAACAGAATAGTTTAAGTTTGAAAACACTTTAAAGATCATCTACTTCCAACCCCTCTGCCATGGGCAGGGACACCTTCCATGAGAAGCAGCCCTGTGTTACTCCTGGAAGGCTTCAGCACACAGTGAATTGGAGGAATAACATGGAACAAGAGCTGACCTCCAGAGCCTGGAGTACCTGTGTGTACTCTTGGGAGCTGGGCTGCACAAGGTGTAAAATATCCTCTGTCTCCTGGCTGAGCACTGTTTTACCCTCTTGTGGATGTTGAGCAGTTGATAGTATGTAATTAGCTTCCTGTCCAGTGTGCACTTATTGTGTCTGTGTGTTCTCTACATTGGGTGGAGAGTTCATAAATCAAAGGCTCTCACGAACTCTTCTGTCCCAAAGTGCTTTCGTGGGCAAGCAATCCCCAAGAGGCCCCAGAGCAGTGATTAATAGCACCCATCTCTCTGGGCTGGTTTAGGGCAGCCTGAGTTACTGTTCTCGCTGAGAAATTTGCAGGTTGGCACAACTTCTCACCCCCAGAAAGCTCAAGGCAGCAAATCCCAGTGAAACACCAGAGTCAAAAATAAATGAATAAGTAAAAAGTGCTGCTGGGAACCTGGTGGAGACCCCACAAAACAAAAATTGTAAAGACAATCTGCAAATTGCCACTCTGGACAAAGCTGCGGAGGCAGCCTCTAATCACTATCCTGATGTAGGGCTGCCTTAGTCATCCTTTATTGATTCTCTTTTCTGTGAATCATCAGCTCCTCGCGGGGAAGAGCTCTCCAGCTCCCCGGCTCGGAGAGACACAAATTACCAGGGAGCAGCACGTAAACAGGAGCAGGAGAGAGGAGATGCCGACAGAGATGCCCTCGGTCATGTGCCCGGCAATTTGGGAAGACGATTAGAGCTGCTAACCAGGAAAAAAAAATAAATTGAATTTTCTGTGGGAAAATGAGCCGGGTGAAAGGTAGCAAGCACGCAGAGGAGGCTGCTGGTCTTCTCCACGAGAGAAAGTCACCTCCTGTTCACTTTCCAGGGGGCAACGGGGATGGGGTTTCTCCCTCTGATCAAGCACCCTCAGTGCTCTTATTTATTTAATCAGGCGAGAGGCTCCTCAAGTCTGATGCAGCGGGAGCACGTCGGGAGCAGTGATTTGAAGTCACCTACATCTCTCCAACCTGCTCTGAACCCCTTTGAGTCATCCACGCCCTATCACACCTGAGCCATCCCCTCCCCTGCTCTTCCCAGGAGATTGCTCAATCGCAAGAGCCGAAATTTCCTCTGCTTGCCCGTGGCCACCCTTGCTGTCACTTGCACGGAGCAAGGAGGGCCACTGAGGAAGGGTTTGGACCTTCTGGGGGGAACACAAGGAGAGCAGCCCTGGAGGCAGCTCCGCTCGGCTTTGCTGGCACTGAGCACCGCTGGCCTCGGGAGCGGCTGCAGAGCATCCCCGGCGCTCTGCAAACACGAACTGCAGCAACAACACTGCGGGGGGAGGAATCGGGGTGCCAGCCAAAAACCGGGGTGGCTTCCTAAACGCTGAGGGCTGTGTCCTTGCTATTAACCCCCAGGGCACGGGAAGGGCTGGAATCCATCCCTTCTCCGCCCTGGGTTTATTCTCCTGCCTTTGCCGGGGAGACAGATGCCGCTGCAAGAGCGAGGCAGGCGGTTCCCCTGCAATCCAGAGCAGAGCGAAGGCGAGCAGGCTCTTCCGCTGCCAGGGAACGAGCTTGAAAGGGATCCAGCGGATAAAGAGATATTCAAAGTTCAGCTAATGAGTGAGATGAGTCACTGGCTCAACGAGACAAAGGTTAGACTGGAAAATAAAAGCTCTCGCTGCAAGGAGCGGGGTTGGTGGGGATGCGAAAGGCAGAGGATGGGGCGTAGCTAAAAGCAGTGAGTGCTGACAGGGGCAGAGGGGCAAAGCAGTGACTCTGGCTCGGTTGTGACCTCGCGTTTGCCCCAGAATTGGCCCAGGATGAGTGCAGGGAAGCTGAGACGGTGGCTGTGGATATTCAGGCACATCGCAGCTCCCTCTGGCAGTCAGCAGCCCTTCTGCAGCCCCTCCAGCCCCTCTCCGGGGTGAAGCACAGCTCTTTGGGGGCCCAAGGAGATGCTGTTTGCCAATGAAGCACAACAGCCCTTCCTTCACCACCCAGCGCTGATGAGAAGGAACAGGGGATGGTCAGACCTCAAAAAACTCTAATTAATCACTGGGAAGCATCAGCCTACTTCCAGTGCTCTCATTGTTACCACTGTGCCCAAAGAAGAGAAATAGTGTGGTAAATGTGGGTCCTGCTCCAAACCATCCCAAAAACGAGGACTGGAAAACCATTACCTTCCTGCTCCTTGAGGATGCTGGCTTGGGGTACCCAAAATCCCTGTTAGAGCACCCCTGTGTCAATGCTGAGCAAAACAGAGGAAAAATTCTTCTCTCCCCCTGTTTTTTTTACAGTCCAGAAACCAAAAAACTGCAACTTATAGACAGCACAGAAGGGGGACGTGTGGCATGGGGCAGGTGCAGTGCTGAGGAACTTTTCTAGAGATCTCAAGATTTCGTTTTTGGATGGGCTTTTATTTCCTTCACTACTGATTTCAGTCCGGGCCAGCTGAGTTGCCACCTGAACTGCTACACTGAAAAAACATTCCTCTCCTCCTGAGAAAGTGAGAAATAGCAAAAAAGAGAGATGGGGAAGGATGCCATGCATATATTAAATCAAATGCATTTGGAGATTTTTATGGTCCTTAACATGTTTTGGAAGCCTTAATTAATCATGTACTAGTTTTGCTCACTTGCACTGGCTCTGATTTGCCAGGCCACTGTCCCTCTGCCCACCAAGACCTGTGGGACAGGCTAGAAACAGTGGGAGGCACACAAAAGTTCCTGGCATGAGGGCTGATGGTTTTCATCTGGAGGAGGGTTGATTCAGATAAGTTGTAAGGAAGAATTTTTTTTTTACCATGAGGGTGGTGAAATATTGGCACCAGTTGCTCAAAGAGGTCATGAATGTCTCATCCATGGAAACATCTCAGGTCAGGTTGAATGAGCTGAGACATCTTCAACTAGATCAGAGCCCCACCCAGCCTGGCCTTGAGTATTTTCAGAGGTGGAGTCACCTCTCTGGGCAGCCTGTACCCGTGTTTTACCCCCGTCTTGGATTTCAGAGTGAAACGTGCAACGTGGGGATGGATGTCTGAGCTGGGCTGCCCCAAATGCATCACCTGCATTGGCAGTGTTAGAAAAGCCAGCTCTAGGATGCCCACAGCCTCCTGCAGCCCCAGATGCTGTCACTGCCAGGAGCTGGACCTGCTGCTGTCACCAGAGCTGATGGAAACACCTCGCAAGGTGTGAGGAATTGGCTGAGTTGAATAGAGACAAATGGATGGAGTCATCAGGGAGTTCAGAGAAAATGGTGACAAGTCAAATTGTTTTTAAAAATTATTTCCGTTCTAGTGGTTGAAGGGATTTCTCTCAAAAGCCCTACTGATGGTGAGTGACTCAAAATAATGCCTTCTGGTAACCAGAGCGTTGGCATTCCTAAGGCTGCACAAAGAGGGCATGAAAAGATTTCAATTAAAATAAAACAATTCTGTGACTGATGGATGTTTACAAAATAAAAACATGGGTAAAAGGCATCAGTGTGGACAGAATAAAGCTCCTCACACCAAGAATCCTCAGAGCCCATCCACCTCCTCAGCATCACCAGTAGCACACAGGGGAATCCAGCCTACGGCATGGAGCAGCCAATATTCCACAGGCTCAAATCCTGCCCCCACCTCTGTTCCTGTGCCCCTGTGCTGTGATCAAAGTCCTCCAACAGCTGTAGACTGCGATGATTTGGTTATTTTGGTGACAGTCCTACCCAGAGCTTAAATAACTAACTGAGTAATTGTGCAGAAAAGTTGTGGATGCCCCATTCCTGGAAGTGTTCAAGGCCAGGCTGGATGGAGTTTGGAGCAACCTGGGATAGTGGAAGGTGTCCCTGGAACTAGAGGTTCTTTAAGGTCCCTTCCAACCCAAAGCATTCTGGAATTCAATGATTCCATGAACATGCACAGGGAGCTTGGAGAAAAGTTTACTCGCAATAAAAAGTTTTGCCTGTGCATATTTTCTTGTGCATCTTGAGCTAATCCTTTCCCAGGGTGGTGCTGAGGAGTTTATTAATTTTACAAGAGTGAAAGCCTACAAAAATACCCTATTTGTTTTCAACCATTGTTCTGAAATGCCTGTAATTAAAGTGGAAGTGAAGGATCTTCTGCACAAAAGCAATGCAGCCAAGCCCTCAGCATCATCCCAGCTGCCCCCCGGGAACACCACGAACAAAAAACACCTTCTGAAAGCTTTGAATAAAACACCACTTGTAAGGACGTGAAATACAAATGGGTTTGTGTCTGTACAGCCAGAGTAAAAATGAGACAAGGCAGCAAATTAAAATAAACGGATTGGATTTGAGAGTGATTTGTGCCCAAGGGATGAGGTGAGGGCTGGACTTTGAGAAGTCAGCACTGTGTTTTTGCAGTGGGCTTCAGGGCAGTGAGTGTTTCAACAAACTTTTACCCTTTGCATGTGTTTATCACACTCTTTGCACCTTCAAGCACAACCTGGAGGAGACTGGCCTTTCTGATGATGGGTGAAAACCCTACATTTGTGCAAGAGAGGTGTGAACAACTAGGGGATCTGATGCAAGGAATCCATTCTGCATCATCTCAGGCACCTGGGAACATTTAATTCACCCAGATGATGCTCCCAGGCCAAACAGACTCATCCCTTTAACATGACATTATCTGGTTGCTGCTGTGACTCCTGTTATTAGCTTGGAAACAAGCTTTACGATGGATTGCCAAGGGGATAAATGGGGATACAGGGGTGAAATGAAGAGAGGGAGTGTTTACATTAAATGCTGAATTTTCTCGTGGAGGAAATACAGTGAGTTGCCTCCAGCATGTACAATTGGACAAGGCTGAAGATCAGAAAATAAATAGAACTCTACACTGGCAGGGATGAGGGCTGGGTGACCTGACATATCTTCCGTCTCTTCATGGTCAGAGCAAAGATTTTGCTTTAATTGGCTTTAAACCATCTATCTAAGTCACTCCCAGTACTCCAGAGCCTGAAAAACAGCCAAGTTTTTAATATACTCATCCTCATGCAGCTCTGCAGGGATAGGAAAATACCCAGACCTGTTTTGTTCGTGGAAAACTGAGGCAAGAGAGACCAAAAGCCTTAACCACAGCTTGCAGGGTGGGATGGCTCCACCATTGGGTGGCATACAGTGTCCTTTCCCAAGAAATGGCCAAAAGCATGGCACATCCCTTAGGATGCAGAGAATGGCACTGACTGTGGCCATCTTGAGAGAGATGCTGGACCACTGTGTAGGGCACCATTTCTTGACTAGGCTGGGTCTGTCCTGTGTTGCCCTGGAAATTAAACCTTCTGATCTTGTTTTCATAGTTTCTAGTTTACTTTCCCAGGAAAGTAACTATAGATGTTATACATCTATAAAGATGTTTATACATTCTTTTAAAGAAACTTCTTTTGATGGACATTTCTCACGACCAGTGTGGTTGGGAAGGTGGTAACCTAAATATCCAATCCCTGGTCATTGTCCAGAATCTATAAATACTGGAGTCACAGAAATAAAATTCTTCTTTTTCCCTATCCTAATTCCTATTCCTTTATCCTAATTTCGTGTCCTACAGCGACAGTCCTGGCCAGATTTCAGTGGAGAATTTTGAGGTGTTGTCTGCAGTGTGGGTTCACCCACAGATGCCATGTGGGCTAGAGCGTGAATCCTCCCTCCAACACCTGCACAACGCTGCCATCTTCCAAGTCCTGAAATATTCTCCTCTCCACACAATGAACCAACCATACTCCAGCACAGCTGGCAACTTAAATGAAATACCTGGAGCTCCTGTGAGTCACTTGGGAAACATCTCCCTCTCAGTGATGTATAACAGGTCTACAACTGCTGGACTTGATGCCAATTTGCAGCTTGTGTGAGCCCATGCCCTACTCAGCAAGGCCATTAAGGGCATCACTCTCCAGCACCTCCAGCAAACACCTGCCCAGAGATGAAGCCATCCTTCCTCCTTCCCTCAGCAGAGCAGCTCTTCACTTGGATGTTCTTCGTGACTTGACCTGCTGCCAGGCTTTGAATTTTGGTCTTCATCCAGGAGAAGCAGAGACTAAATTCATCAGCTTTTGCCTCAAAGCATCCAGGCACAGGTTCCAGGTGTTGGGCTGACGAACCGGTGGGACCCAAGGTTCGCCAAAGGTCACTCCAGCACCAGCAGTGGCTCTGGAGTGATGTGTCAGCTCCTCTCCAGCCAAAGGCACAGCAGAGGGAGATCCCAGTTTTCCAGGCTCCTCCTCTGCTGTGGAGCCACTGCCCCTTGTCCCTCATGGCCTCTTCCCTTGGGGTCACATGAAGGCGATTCCTTGGTGAGATCCCAAGGCGATGGAGTCACGCTGAGCAGGACAGGGAGGACTTTACTCCTTCCCTGTCTTTGCAGCTAGTCCAGGACGAGGTTCAGTGTCTAGACATGAGTGATTGGCAACAGAACAGGATCATTCTGGGCAGTCTGTGCAAGTCAGCAGTGTCTGGGTGTTGGCAGAGACAGCGGGGACCAAGCCTGGCGCGGTAGCTGGCGGTGACACAGTTGGGTGGCATCTGCTGCAGCCTGAGGGTTGGACCTTTTCCTTTGCGCAGTGAGGAAGGATTGTCCTTCCTTGTTCCCTGTGCCAGACTCCAGGGAAAGGGACAACACTCATCAACATACCCCCCTGACTTTGGGGGTAGTCAGGAGTCTTCTGCTACTCTCATCATGCTCGGCTCCCTTCAGTCACCTGCTAAAGGAGAGACGCAGCTGCACATGGAGGTTGGTCTGTCGTCCTTGATGCCAACTTTAAAACGAAGCAAATCAGCCCCTGCTGCTGTGATTGGCATTTTTAATGTTATGATCTTTGTTTCTTGTGAGTTATGAAGTGCTTCAGTGAGACACTCCACAGTCCACCCACGAAACCTGACCTTTCACATAAATGATTCTATAAACATGTCCATGTCTTTTAATGTGTCAAAGCCTGGCATCCATTTAAAGGGTACCACACGCCTGTTGAGTTCACAGGATAATAAAAAGTTAATCCCTACAAAAGCTTTTCACGCCTTGGGGAAGTAGCTTCTCTCATTTATTATGACAACAGCCAGCTCAAAATCTGTGGCTATGGAGCAAAAATCAGGAAGTCCATGAGCCTGTCCTACCCTGGCTCACCAGAGAGCTCTGTGCAAGCCACATCTCAAGGTCTCATTCTCAGTATTTTGCTCCAAATACTTCTTATAGATCTTGAATATCCTTCAGGGCTTTGTTTTTTGCCTCTGGCACAGTGGAACCCTGGGCAGTGGGGAGTCACCAAGATGTTCTGCTGCCATCTCTCAATTTGGCCAAGGCAGCTTCTCTGCCGCAGTGATGTTGGTCCTGCATTTTCACATCAGATGGGGAGGAAGGGGATTGTGGACCTTGCAGGACTCTCAGGGGCCACATCCAACATGCTGGGAAGTACACAAATGGGTTTTATGGTCAAGTTTTAGAGCTATGGTACCCTCTAAAATGGTTTTATTCAGGCAATCTATAACACATCAGCTGTCCTTTTTGTTCAGTTTTGTTTTCCTTAGTAAATACATTTATGAAAGTTTCTCCCTCCAAACAGACTCTGCACTGGTGGGATTGCAAGAGGTGTGGAACAACAAAAGGTGTTTGTTTCTGTGCTTATCATGAGTATTTCTAATTTCAGTATTTCCTCATTGTCTTTCATCTCATCAGGCTGAGATTATAATTTATTGTTAGTTCCATAATTATTTTCTGTCTCCTGAACTCTTCAGAAACTCTAAGAAAACTAAATGTCATGATTTTCTCGTATCTTTGATGGCTTGTTTGTTTAAAAGTTGTTTTTTTTTGGGAAGAACAAGCCAAACATGGCTGAGTCTAATCTGGAAATTGGATCTTTCAAAGTGTTCCCCTTCCTGCCTGGCACTCAGCTGAGCTAAGCTGCTCTCTGGAGCAGTTAATTCCACTGAGTGATGGAGACATATGATTTTTTAACTTCTAAGTAGCACACCAGGATGGGTTAGTAAATCACCCAGAGCTTCCCACTAGAAGATGTATTACCTTGCTTTTAACACTGTGAACTCTGGAACATTTGGGCAGAACTTTTCTGTGCTGAGTGTTCTGTAGTAATGCTCAGCCTTCAGCCAAAACCAGGCAGCCATTTCTAAGAACAGGGGTAGGGGAGAGTAAGATGTTTCTCCCTTTTAAGAAAATATCTGTGAATTTCAGCTGTGGAGTGGGATTGATTGTTCTTTGGATTCCTGTGAATGCCATCATCTTCAAAAACGGCCACTGGCCAGCGTTCAGATGAGACATCTTTGATGACAGCAGCTGAAATCCCAGTGCACTCAAAGCCCACCAGGTGCCTTCCCCGCACCTGGAGAAGGAGCAGGAGGATCCCTGTTCCATCGGGGCTGCCAGGTCCATCGGCTCTGCGGGGCTCAGCCTCCAGCAGCCAAAGAACAACACTGATTAGCTGCTCATTAACTGAGCACAGCACATCCTGAGCACTAAATGAAGCAGCAGCTCAGTGCAAAAAATAGCTCAATTAAGGGCCATCAGGACTCACCCACACAAGGGGGATCATTGCAGGTTGCAGGGATATTTTTAAGCCAGGGTCTTCCCAACTTGCATTTGCTCATCTTTGCTTGGTGAGGGCATCTCACCACAAACATGTCTGGAGTCTTCTCTGCTGAGATTTTAATCGAATATGTGACACAAAGTACTAAAATTGATCAGTGTTTTCTTCTTTCCCATGCCCCAGAAGGACCTCGCATCCCCTATTAGGGCAGACCCAAGAAGAGCCACACTCTTTTACCCACAGGAACAGCCACTCTCCTTTACTCCCAATGGGCACCAAAGCAGAGAAAATGTTCCAGAAGCACATCCCAAGCGCCTTCCCCGTCCCACCAAATATTTGTCACAGGTCCATCCGTGGTGGCCGGAGTAAGGTGACCGTGCCCTCGCTCTGCAGGGCCCCTGTGTCACCTCCCCTGCTCAGTTTCAGGGTGGTCACACGGTGCTTACTCAGATGGGATGAGGTAACACCCGTGTCAGCAGGGACACCATCGCCTTCTCCGTAAAGCACCCTTCTTATCGCCTTCTCAGTCATGTTTTCCTGGCAGGCAGCCCAGCCAAGGGATATGGTAATCTCCAAACGCTATCAGACAGGGCAATCAGCTGAGGCTGGGATATCTCCCTGCAGTGTTTGTGGTGATAGCATCCATCCCCATGGAATCAAAGAGTCATTCAGGCTGGAAAATGTCTTTAAGGTCACTGAATCACGCAGCCATCTAGGTTGGAAAGGACCTCTTGGATAATGAAACCCAACCATGAACCCAGCACTGCTGTGTTTACCACTAAACCACGGCCTCAAGTGCAACAGTCTTTTGAACACTTCCAGAAATGGTGATTCTACCACATCCCTGCTCCAGTGCTGGACAGATGTTTCAGTGAAGAAATTTTTCGTAATATCCAACCTGCACCTTTCCTCTGGTGCGATTTGAGGCCGTTCCCTCTCCTCCTGTTCCTGTTCCTGGGAGCAGAGCCCGATCCCCCGGCTGTCCCCTCCTGTCAGGGAGTTGTGCAGAGCCTCAAGGAACTCCCTGATCCCCCTTTTCTCCAGGCTGAGCCCCTTTCCCAGCTCCCTCAGCCTCTCCTGGGGCTCCAGATCCTTCCCCAGCTCTGTTCCCTTCTCTGTTCCCTTCTCCAGCCCCTCAAGGTCTTTCTCATCATCGGGCCATCAAGACAAGACAGAGATTTCTGGTTCCCTCAGGCTCTCTCCCACACCTCTGGTCATTCCCTTCCTGCTCTTCTCATGCCTCTCTCCTTTCCCACCAGGAAAGGAGACCTTTCCAAACACTCTCCCCTTTTTGGTCTCACCACTGCAAATGGAATAATCCTGCTGCTGTCTCCTGGCCCTTCCAGGGTGATACAGATGGGGTCTCCATGGGGTTCTTCATTTGGAAAGGAATCCTAGTACCAAGTGTGGATTGTCCTAATGGTCAGCTCAGCGTGGATTTTAGAAATCCACTTTTTTTCCCTTCTGGATGGCATTCTTGCTTCTCATGGTAGGTTTCAGTGTTGCTGACTCACGTAATTTTATTATAAATCTTGTGATATTTCATGCCATTGGTGACGCAGGGGTGGCCAGAGTCACATGGTTCTGTGACAAGGAGTTTTTATAAGGGGCTAAAATTGTCTGGTGTATTTGTGCTCCTCATGCTATGAGGGAAGCAGGAAAATATGCCCCCTAAAGGTTTGGAAAGCAGGCACAGAAAGGAAAGAAAAACCAAAACAACCTAAATCTGGATGAACACTTAAAAAAATCCCATGATTTTTAACCTGCTGTGATTTTTCCTGGTGCTGGTTCACAGTTCCTGCTCTCCTGAGAGCAGCTGCTGTGCTGGCTTCCAAGCTATTCCCTGAAATGTGGAAATCCCCCTTACACAAACAATGGCACTGTTAGTCTTGCTGATTTTCTGGAAGCACAAAAACATGTTTGTTTTCAGCCATGATCCTCTGAGGGAATTTCCTCCCTGATTTGGAATTTGGGAATTTTTTTTTTTTTTTTGTTCCTCCAAAAGCCATTTTCCCAGTTTCCAAGATCCTTAATAAACTACAATCACCACGATTAAGAGCATTATGTGGCTGGCATCGGACACAGAAACAGACCCTGAATTGTGATCGCTTTGGTGGAATCTGGCCAGAATAACTGAGGGAAATGATCCCTTCTCCTGCACAGAGGGTGAGATTATGGAATTGATGTGCTCCTGGTTAGGGTAACAGGTTCCCTGGGGCAGGAATTTTGTGTCCATGGAAGCTGAGGCACCTGCCCCAAGTGCTGAATTGTGGAGGAAAGGCAGGGAGGACCTGCTGGCATCATCAAAAGGTGCTGCTGGGGGTTTGCAGGTTCATGGAAAGAAGATTCAATGGCTTTTCCCAATAATGGCTGAGTCCCAGGTGTTGCTGGTGGCCAGCACATCCTGTGTGTTCTTTCCTATGGCAACACTGCATAGCTCTCAGACAGAATTTGATGGAGAAATGGTTGAAGGGGTGGGCAAAGACTCAGGTCACTCACTCATGAGGAGCATGAGAGCATCACTCCTGGAGCTGGTGCTGGGTTTGGAGACTGTGGCTCCTCTGAAATGATCCATCCTGACATGCAGGAGGAACAGCTGTTCCATGGGAAGAGCTTTTCCATTGGCATCACTGGCAAATGGTCTTGTGTTTCCTGGAGCTTCCTGCTGCTCTTGCTCCAGCTGCTTACGTGCCCTTGTCTGGAGAAATATCGGCAACACCAAATCCCGCCCAGACCTCGCAGGGATGGCCGAGTGCCACCAATGCAGAACAAACACTGACCCATCCCAGGGAGGTGTTTTGGAGCCAGATGAGCTGCAGCACTTGGAGCTGCCAGTGCCGCCCTTCCTTCCTTTGTATTTCAGTGACTGTGGCCACCCTGTCCCTGTGCCCCGAGCCTGGGTGGCACCTTGAACCCTCTGATCTGTGCCATGAACTCGGGCAGTGCCGTGCGGACACCGAGCAGTGCCCAGGCAGCTTTGGGAGAGCACTGGGAGCCTCAGCTGAGGGATCTTTGGCAGATCTGAAGGGAGGTTTGACCCTCCTGGGGGCTGCAGAGGTGGGGAGTGCCATGAAGGCTCCACGCACATCCCTCCCATGGGAGGAAGAAGCTCCTCTGCCGGGTACGCTTAACATCTTCCCAGCAGGGAAGACAGCAGTTATTCAAGGAGGAAGTCTTTGAAACTGCACTCTGCTGCAAGGAGTTCAGACATCCTCAATGACCCCATGATGAGTAAGAAAGGACTTTTTTCTCTAGAATAGGTTGAAGGATATGTGGGATTTCCTAAAATCCTCCTATTTGTGTGGCCATGTAGCTTTGATTCCAAGCTGCCAGGCACGTTAGTCGCTCAGCACATCCCTTGGAGCACAGAAATTGCTGTTAACCACGGTGCATCTTGCCACCACAGGTACTCAGTGGAGACCCAGGTGATGTCAAAAATTTGCCAACATCCATTCTTAATCAGGCACCCACAGCAGGCTTTACAAAACATCCAAATCTGTTCCAAGGGAAGTCTTCTCCTGTCACATCTGCAGCTTGATGGTGGGATTGCAGCCAGGGCAGGAGGATGAGGAGCCCTCACCCCTTTTCTGGCTGTGTGGGCTGACCCTAAGATACTCAGCACTGAACTAGATCCTGAACTAGAGGCTCAGGAGAGCATCCCACAGATGGATGTGCAGCACCAGCTACACCCTGGTGGGCTCAGGAGAGCATCCTGCAGACACACACGCCGCTTTTCCCACGGCGGCTTCCCTGCAACGCTCCACCAGCGTGAGAGCTGCGAGGGAGGCAGGACTTAATTAGAGGAATCTGGAGAAAGGCAGATTTTGTCATGTAAATGATTCCTGTCATAGGACACGTTCTAAATTTGGATTCTGAAGCTGGGGCTGAGCAGAACAATCTCTGCCGTAGCGTGGCAGCTGTCAAAGGTAGGGAGAAGCGTTGAATGCCTACAGGAGTGATGGCTGGTGCCTTTTATTTCACTGCAGGGTGCTTTCAACCTCCAAGCACATCAAGTGATTTCATATTGCTGGACAGGAACGATCCTGTGAGACAGCTTCCATCATCCCCACTCCTTTTAACTAAGGCAGCCAAACCCCCAAGTCGGTGTGGGCAATAAAAGGAGTTGTTATCGCAGACATGATTTGATCCTGGATTTCCAAACCCCCGGGCCTGTGCTGAGGCTGTCAGCCAATATCACAGCCTGTTTCTGTTTAATATTTTCTTTCTCTGTTGCTCAGCCCCACACAGCATCACAATGGGAGGCAGCGCTTTCTGCTCAGCTCCACCTGCTAATGGTGCCTCTCACTGTGTTTTTCTTCTGATGCTGCACCACAAGGTACTTATTCCTTTAAAATAACAACTTTTAAATAAATTTTAAAACTCCCTAAAGTAGGTATGGTAGCAACAGATAAGGTTCCTGAAAAGGATGCATTTTGAGTGTGAATTCTCTTGTGCCTCCTGGGGTTGAGGCTCACCTTGCTTGCAGGCAAAGGTCTTACAAGAGTTCATTTCTCTCTGGATTCCCAGGGGAGTTGCAGTCAGCCTGTAATCTTTCTTTTCCTTGCTGCTCCCCTTTGCTTGCCTCTACTAAACTTCCAAAAACGCTCACAGAATCACAGAATGGTTTGGGTTGGAAGGGACCTTAAAGATCACCCAGTTCCAGCCCTCTGCCATGGGCAGGGACACCTTCCACTATCCCAGGTTGCTCAAAGCTCCATCCAGCCTGGCCTTGGACACTTCCAGGGATCCAGAGGCAGCCACAACTTCTCTGGGCAATTTTCACTTCTCCATCTATTAAATTCAGATGAAGACACCCACCAAGTTCAACAGCTCTGAGAGGTGCTGGAGAGGCAGGTATGGAAGTGTGGCTCCAAATAAACGGTGCCCAAGCACGTCAGCCTTGCTTCCTTGGGAACCCAAGCTAACAGGGAACAGTAAAAATTCTCTTTGGAAAACGGCTGGAACAAATCCTGTTGAATGTATAATGTGGATAATGTTCCAGCGTCTGGGAGAAGTGCTAAGAGAACCAGAGCAGAGCGATAAGTGCATCATTCATAAGCACCAGCTTCTTTAACAAATGTGGTTCCTTATTATGCTCATGAATTATACATGGAGGAATCACAATTCCTGACGGTGTTCGGCGCTCGCAGTCGCTGGGTTCAACCGTGTGACTGCACGGCCCAGGCACCGGCGCCGCTCTGGAGCTGATTCCATTTGGGTGGGATCATTCTGGCTGGCCAGAAAGCATGGCTGCTCCTGACTGATTATTTCAACAGCTTCAGCCTTGATGTAAATCTCTCAGCTGTGAATATTCAGTTGTAAATTTGATTTACAGTTTCTATAAGATGGTAAAACTTCACCTAGACTGGCAAAACTGTTACTGAGCTGAAAGATCCCACCCATTCAAACACAAATCTAGCAAACCTCTTGCAATATGGAAGGGAACAGAAGCAAAATACTATTGACAGCATTTGCTGAAGATTCTTCATCAGATTTCAGTTTTGCAACCCATAAAGCACGTCCGTATCGTATTAAATCAAACAGACCATCCTAATAAATCATTTTCAGGAATAAAGCCCCTGAGGGAGAGGTCCAAAAGTCAGACTGCTTTCTATGCCATCAGAGACAGCAGCGACCCGCCCTCCTCCACCCTCTCCATCTGCAGGGAGCGAGAAGCAGCAATTAGCCAGCCTGGGGATGTGTTCCTTCCTTGGGCTGAATGACTCCCTGAGCCCAAAAAGTTCAGGTGTGACCCTGTTTGGTGGCAAACCTGGCTTGGGTTCAGGCAGCCAGTGGTGAATTGAGCTCTAAGGTCAAGCTGAGTTGGCAAAGTGGAAAAACCCAGAGAGCAGCAGCCTGAAATCACACCCCGAGTGCCCTGATCCCAGAGCGGTGCCCCAGCCGTGTGCCAGGCTCAGGACACCAGGTCCTGGGCTCTGGCTCTTCTCCCACTCAAAGATGTGGTTCTGATTTTGGAGACCTGATCCTAAGCTTGGCTCAGCTCCAGGATGGAGGAAATGACTCAAGTGACTCTTTGGCAGCAGCGGTGAAGAGGAAATAATAAAGAAATGCTTGAAAATAAAAATATACCATCATTAACAAAGGACAGTGATAATCCATCAGTTTTTGTGGGTTTTTTTCCCCCAGGTGGACAACCAAACTCAGAGGAAAGCAGCACATGGTTCAGATTCTTCTTGTACCTGGGACTGTACGTATGGACCAGGATGGGCTGTGCAAGGAGCACAAACCCAGAGCAAAGGACTCACCTCACCCCAGTGATGGTTCCACCTCCTGTGTTTGGCACAGGAGACAGCAGATGGACTCAGATTGAAGGACACATAAATGAATATGAGATCTCAGTGACAAAGCCACTTGCCCAGCCAAAGTCACACACTTCTGGAGTCTGAGGCTTGGATCCACCCACTTGTGTTGTGGAGCCAGACTTTAAGCTCAGTAATTCTGCTGATGGTGGAGTGTGGTGTCTCTTTTATGGGGAGATGGATTGTACCCTAAGGGTTTGTCCTTCTCTGCATTTACTGCAAACTCAGAGCAGGATTTAGTTGTTGTTTTGTCATCTACAGTCAACACATCCTCAGCAGACACTCAACAGTTTGGCTACTGCCCCATTTGAGATAACTTGTTTTAGTGTCTTGGTACTTAAGGCTTAAGTGATGGACAAGCAAAGAGGAAATTCAGGATACTCTCATGGCTTGACCCAATGGCAACAGGATTTGTGCTCAGGAGGACCAGTCCTACCTCTTCTCACTCACTGACACCTGAACACATCTTCTCCCAGACTAGGAAAAATTCAGGAAAAATTTCTTCACCAAAAGGGCTGTCAAGCACTGGAAAAGGCTGCTTAGGGCAGTGGTAGAGTCATGATCCCTGAAGGAATTTAAATGACATGTAGATATGGCACTTGGAGAAATGGTTTAGTGTTGGCCTCGGCAGTGCTGGGTTAATGGTTGGACTTGATGGTCTTAGAGGTCTTTTCCAACCCAAATGATTCTGTGATTCTGTAGTCAAACGGCCTTGTAGGAGAACAGTTAAATAAAGCCTTTGAGATTTTGGTGCAATGATCTGTTCCAGCTGGAAGAGAGGTGAAGTTCCCTGCTGTGCCACAAGTTTGCTTTTTTGGTTTTGTGTGCTTGGACATGAAGAACTGACTGCTCACCCAGCCATTCATCCCAGTTCAGTGTTTCCTGTGAGATCCTGCACGCTGGGAACTGGCAGGAACACCTTGAATGCACTTGAAAGCACGGGGCTGAAGGGAGTAAACACCTTTTGGGGAACTAGAAAGAAGCCAGCCAAGAACTCTGATTGTCTTTGGATTAGGCTGGTTTTGTGCAGGTTTTTGTGTCTGCACTGGCCCCACAAGGCCCATGTGGACCAAACTCAGAGCCCCTGGTGTGGGGCTGGCTCCCTCCCTTCCTCTGCACCCATGCTGCTCACGAGGACCTTCCTGACAAAATGAAGCTGCAATGTCTCCACCCCCATGAATTTCTGCTTAATAAATAGTCCAGTGGGTAATAAAACCAACCATTTCTGCTGGTTTGTCCCACTGGATGGAGGGGGCCTCGCATGCCGAGGGATCTTGGGACTTGGTAGAATTTTGTTTTCACATCATTATTTTGAAATGTCAGGGCCACTTTGCATTTTGCAGCTTGACATCAACAGGAGCCACCCCACCACCCATATGGGACAGGAGAGGGAACAGGGAGCTGGCTCCAGCTCTGGCAGAGCCTCAGCCTGGGATAGATTTGCAGAAGCCACCACGGAGCCTGTGCAGAGTCCCAGTGCTACAGTCAGGAAAAGAGGCAGCTCTGCTTCCAATGTGTTTCCTCTGCTGTCCTCCCACCCTCGCTCCTACGAGCTCCTCATCATCATTTTTACAGCACAGCTGACAATTCTCTCCCATATTTTCTGTCCCTGAGAACTCTCTGTTCAAAGCACCGGCAAGAACTGCCAGGTATTTAGACGGAGGGCTCGCACAGGTTCCCCTTAAGAGCTGTTTCTCCACTATTTACCTGCTTTTTGCCTTGTGCAGTCTGCGAAGTATTCAAGGGGGCAAAGACATATTCACCCTCTGGGCTCCTGGGCTTTTTGTGGAAAGAGCATCAAAAGCTCCAACCTTTCCAAGCTGTGCTGCAGAGCTTCTTGCGGAGTCATCTCTGTCCTCTGGCAGTGACCGTCTCGTTAAAATACAGGCTCCCATTATCTCTGACTCGGCCAGGAGTGTTACAGGTGCCTTGCTGGGCCTGCACGTGTTTCTCCTGCAAATGCATCACTTTCCTCTGGCCAGGCTGCTTTTTCCAACCCTTCCCACAGCCACTCATTGATTCTTTCAAGCAAATTGCAAAGCAAACAAAGAAAGAGAAACAAACCAAACCACAACCCCCAAATACAATACAAAACACAAAACAAACACCCCAAGCCTCATCAACCTGTCTAGTTTAAAGCCAGAGAATATATTAAAAATTTCCATCATGGAAATTTCCTAGCTCAGCATGGAGATTTCCCAGTATATTAGACTCTTCTGTTTTTCAGGGCTGCAAGCAAAGAATGGAAATTTCCAATTACTGCATCAAAGGCTGCTGCTCTCCTGACAGTCTGCTTAGCAGGGGTCATCTGCTCCTGTAGGACATTAAATAATTTAAGGGAGGGACAGGGAAGATTTGCTCAGCTGCACCATTTCCTGCACGAGGCATGAGCATTTCCTCTGCTGCTTGGTGGAAGGGAAGGATCTCAGTAGTTGAGAAAGGCTTCAGGGTCAGGATTTTGGGAAATGCTTCTCCCCCACACTGGCAGACCTGGTGTGCAGAGGTGGGACCAGACAAGTCTGGTCACCTTTGCCTTGACTGGAGCTGTCCAGCTCTTAACCTGTTGCACAGTTGAATTCCCACCACTGGGATGCACAGGCAGAAATTTCTCTACCAATGGATAATCACTTTTTTTTTTCTTCTCAGAGCACTGGACTGGGAGGAGAGGGAAGGAGGAAATATTCTAAATGGAGAAGGTTCATACAAACCACCTGCTTTCCAGTTGTGCCCCACCAGCACAGGCTGCAAAAAATGCTTCTCTGGCCACCCCCAGGCAGGGTGTGGATGGAGGCAGTCAGAAAGGCAGAACCAGCCCCTGCTTTCTTCTTCCACTCCACCACAGGACCAGCAGAGCCCACCAAGCCCTGGCATGGTGTTTGGCAAAGGGGGGTGATGCACTGTGGGGTTTAATCAGTTTGTGCCTGTGTTTGGTGTCGGAGCTCCCAGCTGCAGGTCCTGTACAAAAGTGCCAAGTAATGCCATTACACGGGGATTTTCCTTAACAAGTCTCGGTGCTGCAAGACGAGAAACGCTCGGGATGATGCCATTAACAGTAACCAGCTCATCTCCTTTGGCAAAAGCAGCGGGGAAGGAGGAAAGGGAGGGAGGGAGGAGAAATGAATACATATGAGTCCTAGGAGAATTGAGATTTGAACTCGGTGTCTGATTTTTCACAGGCCGTGTCTTATCTGTCTTTGTAAATCTGGCTCCGGGGCATTTAAAGGAGCTCTTTTGTACTAATGCCTCTCCTGAACTCTGGTAGTTACAGCGTGTTTTTTGTAGGTCCCAGCTCATTACAGAGGTAATCATGTGAGCCAGTTTATTTAAAAGGGAAACTAGATCTGAATGTTCTCCAAACCCAGAACACCTTTTACGAGCATGAGTCTGCAGTAGTAACTGCCTGTATTTCTGCAGCCTTTCACATTCAAGAAATTCAGGACCCTTTACCAAGCAAAGTTGATGTTGTTTACCTTACAGTGACAGAGAAATGGAGAGGAAAAAGGGCTGGTCTCAACGTTTCTTTCAGATTTATTGGTAAAACATGATTAGAAGCTCGGTTTTGTTGGCTCTTATACCTTCTCCACCCTCTCAGTTTTAAAAATAAGTCAGGCTGATTGTAGTCAAGCTCAAGAGCAGGTATTTGTAGCATCTGAGAATCAACATGGGTCACAGAGTTGAAGAACAAAGTCAAATGAACTTTTCTATGAGTTCATCTTCATAACGCATTACAGAAAATGCAACTGTTGTTAAGAGGAACGTCAGCATGAGTCAGGTATAAGACAAGTTTCCAGCAGCCAGCAGAAAAGAACATCTCCGAGCCTTCTCAAAATTAAAAGAGATCATTTCTGACACAAATGGTCTTGCACCAAATGTGAGCCAACTGGTTCAAGCCTCATTATGACAGATAAAATTATATTTATCACTGGGCCGGAATCTGGTGGCTGTTCACAGCCTCGTGAGCACCACCTGCAACAGCATTTGAGAGAACAGACCCAAAGAGAGACACAGCAGCTGGTGGCACAGTAGGTTTCCCAAAGCTGTGGAGAGAAATGGGATTAAACATTGAGATAGAGCCCCCTGAGTGGAAAAGGCAAGGTTGAGAGGAAGAGGTTTTTTTTAGGATGCCCAAAACACTCATGTGTTCAGCATGGTGCTCATCTTGGGTGAAGAGCAAGATGGAAGCAGCGAGAAGAAATAAAAAGCAGAATATAATCAGCAAAAAGCATGGGAAGAAGGGGATGTAAACCCTGGATAGAAAGTGTCATGCACCAGTTAATTAGGAGAACTGTAGCTTCCAGAGGCAACACAGGATTGTTGGGCTGAGGGGCACAAGGAAGATAAGGAGAAGTGCTTAAGGTAAATGAGGAGCAAAGGGAGTGCTTGCAGTAGAGATGTTAAATCACTGCCAAAAGGGAAGAGGGCTACCAAGCCTCAGTGCCTGATGCAGCCGCCTGCTTTGCCTTTCTAAGCAGCTGATGGAGAGAGACACCTCTCCTGGAGAGTGATTCAGTCACTCCAGAGATGGGTGGGATGAGCTGCTTTCTAAAACTGCTTCCCTCCATTGACTAGAGAGGGGGAGGCCAGACTTGGCTCACACCGAACACCTGACGTTTTGGCAGCTAAAATTAGGTGAGACGAGTCTCATCTGTTGGTAGAACCAGGGAGGATATTGGATATCTACTACAGACAAATATTTTTAGATTAGCCATTGAGGAAATTTGCATCGAGTGGTCCTCAGGAGCTGCCTCCATAGGCCTCTGGATTGTTAATATTTCTGCAAGCCTTGGCATATGGAGGAGCTCCTGAAGGCCAGGAGAAGGATAATCACAGAATCATCCAATCCTAGAATGGTTTGGGTTGGAAGGAACTTTAAGATCATCTATTCCAACCCATCTGCCATGGGCAGGGACACCTTCCACTGGATCAGGTTGCTCCAAGCCCCATCCAGTGCTGATTGATGACGAGGCAAGCAGGACAGCACAAGTAATTACAGGGATGACAACAGTCCCATGCAAAACAGTGGACATACAATTCAGTCCATATGGAATAAAATGACAAGAATATAATCAACATCAATTAAACTGATTTTGATTGAAAACCAGCATTTTAAACTGAATTTGGCTTAGCATTCTTGAGTGAAATGGCAGGTTTATTTGATAGAGGCAATGATGGCAGTACAAAATGCTCAGACCTTTGTCCTTGCACTCATACTCCATACTCACTTTCTGGGGATATATTTCCATTAAAAAACTGGCACTGAAAATTATCACAAATTATTATTTGCAAAATGGATTAAAAAGTGCATGCCTGGCAGACCTCTAATTCCAGCTTTGGCTGGGAATTAGCACCAAATGCAATTTGGAAGGTGAGGTGTCACAGGGACGGGAGTCTGGTGGTAAACACAAGAGTCACTGCTGCTGAAGTGCTTCTTCCTGATCACACATGGTGGGATGAACAGATTGCCTCGGGCTCCCCAGGCAAACTCTGCTCATTTAAATACTTGCTAATGGCAAATCCTCCCCCAAGGGAGAAGGATGGCCGGTCATCCCTGTCTGCTGAAGGATTGTACTCTGAAAGATGGGATTTCAGGAAACAGAGAACTCAATATGGTCTCCCAGTGTGAGAGTGGTTGAAATGGTTGATGCAAAACCTCTGTAAGAAGCACATCCTCCTTTCTGTGCGTGGTGGGGAGCTCTGACCTGCTTGTGGTTGTGAGAAGATGTTGGAAAAAGGGTAAAAGGATCAGGAGAGAAATATCACATCCAGAGTAAGGAATGGAGCTGTGGAAGGATCTGGAGCCCCAGGAGAGGCTGAGGGAGCTGGGAAAGGGGCTCAGCCTGGAGAAGAGGAGGCTCAGGGGGGACCTTGTGGTTCTACACAACTCCCTGACAGGAGGGGGTGGCCAGGAGGGATCAGGCTCTTCTCTCCAGGAACCAGCAATAGGATGAGAGGAAATAGCCTGAAGTTTCACCAGCGAATGTTTAAATTGGACATTAGGGAAAATCTCTTCTGAAAATATTGTCAAGCACAGGCTTCCCAGGGAAGTGGTGGAGTCCCCATCCCTGGAAGTGTTCAGAAGATGTGTGGATATATCAGCTGGGGACGTGGTTTAGTGGGAAGTTTGGCAGTGCTGGGTTAATTGGTTGTTTGATGATCTTACAGGGCTTTTCCAGCTGTCATGATTCCATGATCCTGTGATCAATGCCTTGGATGCTGGAAGCAAAGTTTTGGAGGGAGTGGTCAGGAAGTTCTGGCTTTTAGCTGCTGATAAGCTGGGCTGAAGTTTGCCTTCCACAGGATGTGAGAGAATAGACTCTCATGGGCTCTTCAAACATCAAACAGTCACAGCAAGACCCAGTGGCTCCAAATGGAAGCCAGACAAGCTCAAAGAACAGAAGAGCTTCAAGACCACAGCAGGAAACCTGATCTACCACTGGAATGAGTGGTGAAATGAGTGGTGGCTCCTTCCCTGCATGATGCCTTTCTGGGCTGGAGCATGTGGGAATGTGCAGGGACCCTCATGCTGGGCAAACCAGGGAAATGCATCAGCTCATCACCTCAGAAAGGCCCAACCAGATGATCTCACACACCACTCATGACTCTGATTTGAACTCCCCGCATCTCCCTGGGCTGGGGCATTTGCCAAGCCCATCTCCCCTCGAAGGGGAGCTCTGTGTCAGAAGAAGGAACCATGCAGAGCCAGCAGTGCCTCCCCTGAGCCAACTGTGCACCACTCACTGTTTGGGATTTGCTCCAGCACTTTGGGCTTTTTATCACGTCCCTGCTGCCGGTCACACGGCGCTGACAAGGCCCTGACTCACGACGGGATGTGCCGTGTGTGCGTGACTCCATCTGCCTCCCTGACCCACTGCTCATGTACCTAATGACTGCTGGGTGATTTCAGGGTTTGGACATTTTCCCTGCACCAGCTCGGATGACTTCAGCCACAATATTTCCCCGAATGCCGACGGCTGCTTTTGCTGCAGACACTTCAGCACTGGCAGCTGTTTGGCAGCATTTTGTGTTGGGATGGAGGACACCGAATACACCAGCAGCCAATTCTGGGGTTTGCAGCCTGTGGCTGGGGTGGTGACACCCCAGTGGTGCTGCTGGCACTGGTCTCGTTGCCAGCCAGGCGATTCCCCGTGACTGCTCAGCTCAGCAGGGATGAGCCGTGCCACCCACGGCCTGAGCACAGGCTGGGGAGGGAGATGTTCTGCACAGGATCTGCCTCAAAAAACACCTTCTCTCCCAGGAGTCTCCCACCACGTGGAGAACCAGACGACTGGAAGATGGTGGCGTTTTACAAAGTGGGATTTGGCCCCCTCACAGCTTGGGAAGGAGACTTGTAAGGAAAAGGCAGATGCTCTGGGAAATTCTGTGTGTGAACTAGCACATGATGCTCCTTGCCTGTGTGAGAGGGATTTTATAGAGCAGAGGACAGAGATGGTGCAAGGTGCCCTGGCCACATGGAGGAAACACCCTCCATTCCACATCCCACCTCTTGGGTGATAGCAAATCTGTGCACTCATTCCCCTCAGTTTCCCTGTTTGAAAAACCCAGGTCCATAACCTGAGCAATAAAATGATCCCTAGCTGTATTCTACTCCTGAGGTGGGAAAGAAACGTCATGGCCACGGACTATAGAAGGTCTTATTCTTCCAAATGTTCTTCTTGGCTAAATCTATTCATTTTCTTAAAAATTGCTCCATGTGAGGGTGGTGAGGCCCTGGCACAGATTGCCCAGAGAAGCTGTGGCTGCCCCTGGATCCCTGGAAGTGTCCAAGGCCAGGTTGGAGAGGGTTTTGGACCACCCAGAGTAATGGAAGGTGTCTCTGGCAATGGCAGGGGGTTGAAACTGAATGAGCTCTAAAGTCCCTTCCAGCCCAAGCCATTCTGAGATTTCTTCAGGCATCCTTTGGATACTTGGCCACCCAGGTGGAATTTCTCCTCATCCTCCACAGAGAAGGTAAGGGGATTTCCCCCCTGCCCCATTCAGACAGGTTGTGTGTTGTCTCTTTGGAGGCACCACCCAGCACTGTGGAGGATGCACCAATTTAATCCCATAATTAACCCTGATAAATAATGAAAATATCGCTGAATAATTCAGTCTAACCTTTCACACTCAAAGGACAGTGTTTTATGGACTGTAACACATTTTCCAGATGGGCCCTACCTCTCTCTTCATACTCTGGACTTCCAGGGACTAATAAATAAATATGATATAATATAGGATGCCTTTGTGCCAGCCAGTTATACTTTTAAATCAGACTCAGAGATGTGCCACATGAGATGGCAAAAATTACTCCAGTAGCCCAAAAAATGCATTGCCAAGGCTTTTTTTATGGGATGCCCAAGCAATGATGCAATCTGATGCTTCTTGCAGCTTCACTATATCATGCAGAGACAGAAAGAGAAGTGTGCAGAAAGTATCCAAAAGTCCTGGGCTGAAATCCCAGAAAATCTGGTGGCAGGATTTCCATCCATTTCAGTAGAGCCAGGACATCTCCCCTGAGAATTCCTGCTGGCTCTGCTGGGCTGTGTGTCCATCTCCAACTTTTTTTTTTTTTTTTGCTGTTACCAGTACAAAGGACACAGGAGCCCGTTTTACTCACAGGGGTGTTGGGCGATTTAACTCCCCCATTTTTGCATGGTGGGTGAGAATTACCTCTTTTTGAAGGGTCAAAATTACCTCATTATTCTCTTTCATGCCTGCATTTCTGCCCATGCTGAAGAGTAGGAGCAGATTCGTGCTCCCAGGCCATGCTGTGCTTTCAGATGTGAGGTTTGTTGATGGAGTTCTGACCCCTCCCTCCATCCTCTCTCATTACAGGCTTTAAACTGTGGCCAATTAATATGAATAATGGGATCAGAGGTGGTTTTTTCCTGATGTTTCCTCTTTCTTGCCTGGGACACAGGTGAAATCCAGCCCAGTGGGATGCCTGGCTGGAAGCTGGACCAACATTATGCCATTGTTTCATAGGGATCCGTCTGTCCATCCATCATCTGGGCAACTCATGGATTCTTCTGCTCCAATTTTTCTGGTCCAAAAGTAAAGTACAAGCTCCACATATTTTTTCAGGTATTTTCACCATGCAAGTCCCAATTGCTCTATGTTCATCCTGGACCTTGGGTTTATATCCTAAAAAAAAAAAAAAAAGCAACAAAACCAGAGCTCAGACTATGCTGGGGGGGTTTCTCTGGGAAAGCTTCACAGTTCTTCATTGCCCATGGAATCCAACTCTGATGGAAAGAACCATTCCCAGATGTTTTGATTCCCCAGTGAAACTTGTGGTGGTTGCAAATCCCTTCAAATCACAGAATCATAGACTCATTAAGGTTGGAAAACACCTCAAGATCATCAAGTCCAACCTTTGACTGAAAGGATCAAAGGATGGTGGGGTGTCCTGTGCCTTGTCCATTGGATGAGCAAGGGTGAGACAGGTCAGTGTGTCATGCCCATGTCTTCCTGAAAAGCCAGGAGATATTTGTGTTTAAAGACTGAAATTCCTTTTCCTAAGCAAAAGGGAGCTCCTGACACAACATCCCTGTGATCCTGAGACAACGGGAGAGGGCTTGAAATTCGAGGAGGTCGAAGTGGGGGAGACACTTTTGCCACTGGATGTGTCATGGGGGTGTCAAAGCTGAGAAGAAGGTGACATCAAAGGTGCATCACCCTGTCATGGGTAGGATGGGAAACCAAGGGATGAGTCAGAGCCAGCTGCTGGGAAGGAATCAACACTGGTGTGCTTTGTGCTGGATCTACATTCCCTTTGCTATCTCAGGCAGAGGACTGCCTTGCTGAGGTTATAGCTCAGTGTAATCACCCAGTGAGGTCCTGGAATGTTCCCTCTGAGGGATGGAGTCACGTACCTGGAGAAGGATGCTGCCATCCAGCCCTGGTGGGATCTGTCCCAGCCTTACCTCTGGTATCCTGTGTGTCCTCCAGGGTCCCACATCCAATCCTCTGAGAGTTTCAACATCCCAGGTGAAATATGGGTGATTTTCTCCATTCTCACACTGCGAGCCCAGGAGACTCATGAGGGATCTGCACAAACCCAGAGAGGCAAAGGGAATCCTAAAAAGCTCACCAGCAGACCCACTGCAGCTTTTTCCTGGAGAACATTTTCAAGGCTTCCTGCCAGGCAAGCCCTGGGCTGGGAAGTGCTCAGGTAAGTTGCTGCTGCTCTGCCCATCAGATTTTTCACGTGGTGATTCAGATCCCTTGTGTGGCTTTAATCCGACCACCCTGTCCTTGTGCAGCGCGGAGGCAAACGCTGCCAGGAGTTCGTGAGTTTGAATATTCCTGACTAGCAGGAAGCCAAGGTTTGAGTTGTTCAGCGCTCAGGAGTGTTAGAGGAGCCCTAAATGGCTGAATTGTTACTTGTGCTGAAAGAAGCAGGCATGGTGTTTCCAATTATTCTTCATTTCAGACAACAGCGAGCTGTTTTGGTTTATTGGAGCAGTAGCTGGGTAGAGGAACAATATTGAGTAAACGGTGCTGAAAAAGGCTCAGTGTGAGGCAACAAATTTTTCTGACATAGACCCAACCTTACTTTGGAATATTGCTGGCAAGTCAATAATAGGTATGGCAGAAATCAATCGGGAATAATGTTGCAAATGAGGCAGGGAGCACAAAAAGTTCTTTCAGTGCCGTAAATAAATCCCCGTTTGTTCAAATAAGTAGCATTTATGACATGATATGGAGCTTCCAAAAGCAGAGATTTGGGCAAACAGGGGAAGATGTTGAGTTTATTAAGCAGACAAGAAATAGGTAGCCTCTTCTTTTCCTCCCAACAGCGTAGAGATGAAATATAAGAAACAAAATGCAAGCAAAGGGTTCTGGAGCTAAAACATCTTACAAAGAGATGCAGCTGGGGGGAGGCAGTCTTCTCTTAGAGACGATGCTCTCTTGAGCATAAAATTATTTTTAGGTTACAAACCTACGTTATGATCCTATAGAATTTCGCAGGAAATTATACCTTTCTGTTGAGCTCTTAGCTGATATTAAATCAGTGCAATAGAATTTCAGAGGTTATTAAAAACTCTGTAAAAATTAAATTATTCTCTGTTTAACTCTGAAGATTTTTAAAATAACTTCCATAAAACTGAGTTACATTTCTATTGACTCCCACTGCTTTCTTTCCTTACCCAGTTCTACGAGATTTTTTCCCCATAAAGCTATATTACGTAACATTAAAATTGCAGTTGATTTTCATTTGCAAGTGGACTGTCTTTCAGCTATTTTAGTATTTATTAAAATGTACAACTTGATAGTACTAAAAAATTGGTAGCACAGCACAAAAATCACATTAAATATCCACAGACACAAATGGAAATAAAAGTGATCTTAAAATCACTTAAAATGTATTGAAATTGTGGACTTTAAACCTTGGAAGGTCTGGTATCACCTGGATATTGAAAAGACTAAGGGAGAATCAAACTGCAAACAAGAAAGGGCATTAGAAAAAAATCAGATTTTCTTAATGTATGAGACAGAGTAAGGAAATCTGGAAGGAAACTGGCAATCTTTCAGTCCATCAGAGAGTAAAAGGGGCAATTAGGATGTTGCAGAGAAGAGAAATGATTTCTTTGTGTCTGTTTCCAATCCAGAGGTTGTCAGTGAAATACTTGTTCTGTGCTTGCTCATTGCATGTAATAAATCTGGGAATATTGTCAAAGAATTAGGCTAAACCCGTACTTAAACATTTTGCTGGAATAACTGCGTCAGCAGAAGCCCATGTGCTTTTTATATTTTAGCAGCAAAAAGTCAGCATAATGCAAAAAACAGCTTATTCTTCTGGAGAGAGCGTGTTTACCCAAAATTAACAAAAACTGAAGTGTCAACAAAAGGTGTGTGTAATATCCCCACTGAGGCTGCACAGCCCCGTGACTTCCAGGCTGGGTCAGGGAAGACCTGCAGGGTTGAATAGCTCCTTCCCCATGGAAGTGCCCAAGGCCAGGTTGGATGGGGTTTGGAGCACCCTGGGATAGTGGAAGGTGTCCTTGCACATTGCAGGAGGTGGGACTGGATGATCTTGAAGGTCTCTTCCCACCCAAACCATTCTGGGATTCTGTGATTGGCTTAAAGAGCAAGGAGCCAGCCTGGGAGGGACAGGAAGAGCCAGCCAGGAGAGCATGGGCAGCATCCCATGGGTGCTGTCTCAGGGGGCTTCCCGTGATAGCCCTGGTCCTCTTGCTCCAGGGCTTGTGGTATGGACCTGGTGCTCTCCCAGGGGCTTGGATGTCCCTGGCACAGAGAACAGGATGGTGCACATTGGCTGTCCTTGAGTACAGATTAAGGACATGGCCATAAAATCACAGAATCATTAAGGGCAGGAAACACCTTTAAAGTCATCCAGTTATACCATTAACCCAACACTGCCAAACCCATCACTAATCCATGTCCCCAACTGCCACATCCATGTGTCTTTTAAATCTCTTCAGGGATGGTGACTTCATCACTTCACTGAGCAGATTGTTCCAATGTTTGACCACCCTTTCCATGAACACATTTTTCCTAATATTCAACTTAAACTTCCTGTGGTACAACTTGATGCCATTTCCTCTTGTCCTGTCCCTGGGAATGACAGAGCTCCCCCCGGCTCTCTCCTCCTGTCAAGGAGATCTGTAGAGCCACAAGGTCCCCCCTGAGCCTCCTTTTCTCCAGGCTGAGCCCCTTTCCCAGCTTCCTCAGCCTCTCCTGGGGCTCCAGACCCTTCCCCAGCTCTGGACACACAAAGAAGGCCCAGGAACCAAGGAGCTGATTTTTCAGTGTGGGCACTGCTAATGTCCCTTTTAGAACATCCCAGGCCAAGCTTCATCCCATACAGTGGATTGTGAGATCCAGGGATCTGTTCAGAACATACACCTGTAATGCCTATTCTGGGTCCTTAGAGGACATTTTTGGATGTTCTTATGCAAACCACATCAACAACCCCCAAGAAAGAGCAGACAAGGGCCCAGGGCTGTGTCCCAGCCATGGTTTGTACGTGCTGGCTGTGCTGCCAAGTGCTCTGCTTTGGGACAACCTCGCCTACTGAGAATTTCCTAGCACCTCTCTCTGAGGTGTTTATCTGGAGAAGTCACAGGAGGCCAGAAAAAGTGATGCTGGAAAAATAGCATGAACTGAAGAGCAAGGGGTTTTTAGGCTTATACTTCCACGTACTTTGGGGAAAATTAGCTATGAAGTATTAAGCAATTGGAAATACATCTGTTAGTTGCATTAAAAGCATGTGACAAACCAAAGGCCTGGAGTACACCTGGGTAATGTGTACCCTGCTATGGAAGAGCAGAGGAGTATCAGCAAGAGCAGCTGTCTTCTCTGGCCCTGAGTCCAACTGGCAGCACCTGGCCACCAGGATAAACTCTTTCACCCTCCAGAACAGGGACCTTGTAGTCCAAGCACCCAGCAGAAGAGGTCAGAATTGTGCCCCGACATGATCTGGGAGAGCATTCATTAGCCTTGGCCAAATCTAGAGCAGGGACCACACTAAAAATTTAAAAATGTGGGCAATGCTTGTCCCTGTGCCCTGATCCTGATGTAGATGTCACTGTTGGATCAGACCAAGCTCCAAGCAGTCCAACAGACAACCTTCTGCGATGCCCACATGCCCAGGGGGCAGTTTGCAATAAGCAAGTCTCCACCCAGGAGGAATTTGTGACTGTGGATCTGTCTCACGTCCTGCAGCATTGCGCAAAAACAGGAAAGCCGTGCAGTCACTGTGGCTAAAAGTAAATTCATGATGAGCTAATATGTTTTGCTCTAATAGTAACGTAGTGATGTCTGGTGCTAGCTCAATAGCCAAAAATGACTGGTGATAGTTACACCCTGTGCTTTGCACAGAACAATAAATAAATGATCCAACAAAAATGCCTTGCTCGGCTTGTCCCATTTCTTCGTTAAGGTGCAGGCAGGAGTGCCAGTCCCAAGCTCCTAGAGCCAGGAGCTGTCATGTTTTAGGCTGAGACTTCCAGCATCCTCCATTTATCACTGTCCTCAGTAGTTTTCAAAAATCTCAGCTATGAAGCAACTATCCCAAGTGAATGCGACAGAAATAGTTGTGCTGGTAAAGGCTCAGCTTGAGTCCTGTGTGATCACTGTCTACAGCCAAAGAGCTGCAGACATGCAGGGGAGAGTCCTCCAAGGTGCATCAAAGGCCACAGAACGTGTTGGGGACAGCTTATGTTCCCCAGGGCTGCTGTTGAATGGCCTGGTGAAAGTAGAGAGGCAGCTTTGAATTCCTTCAAAGAGCACCAGGTCCATCCGTCAAGAACAGCGTGATGGGATCCCACCTTTCCCACAAAGTAGAGTTTGTATCAGGTTGAGTCTGCCCTATCTCTGGAAATGTTGAAGGTCAGGTTGGATGGGGCTTGGAGCAACCTGGGATGGTGGAAGGTGTCCCTGCCCATGGCAGGGAGCTGGACCTGGGTGATATTTATAGTTCCTTCCAATCCAAACTATTCTATAAAAGAGCAGCAAGGACCTGCTAAACCTTTCCCCCTTTGGTTTCCAGCTACAGAGTGCTTCCCAAAGGAGCCAGGCAGGATCTGGCCCAGCGTGAATGATGTGGCTTTCGGCTAGCGCTTTTCACCTGTGGCTCTCAAAGCATTTGGCAAGGGGCTCCCCTCACTTTCCAGTAATTGCAATAATTGCAGTAATGCACAAAATGATTCAGAGGTTTTATCATTCCATACCTTTGTGCAAAGGACGTGGCACAAACCCGCCTACCTGCAACTCAAAATAATCTCCCATCGTTAAGGTTGCAGTCATGAGTTAATTGCAGGAAAGAAAATGCAAAAGACTACAGATGCAGTCCCAAGAAATTGTTGCTGTCATTCATCCAGCTGGCCAAAATGTGACGATCAGGATCAGTTACTCAGCAACTGACCTGGCACTGGGCTCCTTTGATTTAAGGTCCCGTAGACTCACTTGAACTTGTAGGCAGAAATAAGTTCTTCTAAGGACAGCTAGTCCCCTCTTGGAAATCTAGTACTTCTTGTGAATCCTAGAATTCCTTTGAATTGGAAAGGTGGAGTTTTTTCCACAGGGGAGCTGACTGCTTGTGAATCAGACTTCTGAAGAAAAAAATAATTTGGTGATAATTTAAGATTTAGCTAATGCACAGGACAATCTTTTGGCAACAGTGTGATGCAAGCTTGATGTTTTCAGGTTATAAACCTCAAGCAAATAAAAAGAGAGAGAAAGATGGCTTCGGAAAAGTTCCATTGGGCTGTAAGTCAGAGGCTGTTCCACAACATTTTATCTCTGAAATGTCATGCTGTACTGGCCTCAAAGCAAGAAGAACAGACGGTTCATCTAATACAATTATTTTAGGATCCTTTCATCATAAACAGTGTGCATGCCAAAATGAAAACGTATCATGGGAAAGCATTTCTCATTGAAGCCTGAATCTCCTCCCTAATGTTTATTCTATGTCATGGAGAACACTAGGGGCCAAATACACTCTGGGTTAAAAACACTGGCATCAGTGCTTGCAACACAAACTTGGCAGGGATTCAGGATGTGACAGCTGAAGGAGGCTGCAGCCTCTCTTGTACCAACAAACCAGTTGGTGCCCAGTGCTGGTGAGTGAGGAAGAGGGAGGATGAAGAGAAACCTGGAGCACACTGTGGAGGTTTGCTCCCTTCTGGAGCTGCCTGGCACCCTGGATCCTGGCCGTGCTGTCCCAAGAGCCTGCAAGGTGCAGAGTAGGTGGATAGCAGCAACATCCTCTTCCTGTCTTGATATAAATCCCTGCATGGTGGTGAATGTATCTCTTGGCAACAGCTCCTTGAATGCCATCCTGGGTGGCAAATCAATCTCTTCTTCATCTTTAAGAACATTCTGAAATCTTTTTCTTGGGAGAAAAAGAGAAAACAACTTTGGTTGCTGTTAGTTAAGTTGGGATACTGCAAAATTTTCTCAGCGTGTTCCCATTTAGTGGATTATTTGGGCTGTTTCATTGTCCCCACACTCTGGGCTGTTGTCTTCCTTCTTGCCAACACAATCCATACATTTAGCAACAGTGACACTGCACTTCATTGTATTTAAATTCACCTTATTTCCTTGGCTTTCTCCTGCCATGAGCCTGGAACTTCCACGTCATCTTCAAGTTTATCAGTGATGATTATTATCATTTCCTCTGGGTCAATCCCAAAGACACTGAACAAGCCAGGGTCCAAAATAAATAAATGGAAGACTTCAATATCTCTAGTCTAATTGAATTTCAAATTGCATTATAAGATCTCTTGCTGAAATAGTTTTTAATCCATTTAGTATCCCAGATTAGGTTTTGTACCGTTTTCCTTTAATTGGGACTGTGTTCAGGAACTGTTCAATAACTTGCAGAAATCTAAGTAATTTATAACAGGCTTATCTTTATTAACCAAACTTACATTCTCATTAAAAAAACATTCATTTGTTTGACATGACAGACTTTCCATAAAACTGTTCAGGCATATCAATCAGGTTAGCATCCTTTAATTCATTACTAATCACAGCCTGTATCAGATTTTCTTTGATGCTGTTTGGGATCAGGTTTAAACCAATGAATTTGTAATTACCTGTGATTTTCCTATTATACAGTCTTTGGATTCTGCAAAGTCTTTGGATTCTCCTTACAAATTTATGCAGAACAGAACCAACACGCTCAGGCAGCTTTGTAATTTTGTTGGCAATCAGCTGGAATGAGCAGGACAGCAACAGGACTGCCCCAGACCCACCCATACAGTATTTCAGCATCACAGAGATTTGGGGAGGGAAAGACCTTCGGGAATCTCCAGGCTCCTCTCTCACATCCTTCCATCAGATTTCTCAGAGCCCTTCCCAGGGAAGTTTTGCAAGGATGGAGATCCCAAAAGCTCTCTGGACTCCTGTTCTAGTAATTAACTATTTTAGTTGTATTTTTCCCCCTCCTAATATCTAGTTTTAACATCCTTTTCTGCCCCTTGGGTTGATTTTCTCTCGTCCCATCACTCTGCACCTTCAAGCAAAATCTGGTGTTGTCTTTTCAACAATCTCCTATAGGCAGTTAATGACAGCAACAAGCCTTGTTACCTTAATAACCTCTACACTTCTGGGCCCCACCAAGTGTTCTCTGTGGGCCCAGGGCTGTCTCCAGTGTGGAGAAATGTTCAGCTTCACCAGTAGCCCCTCTGATGTGGAACAGACTGCTCAGACATCAAGAACTGCCTGTTTAATGCTCTCTGCCAAAACAGAAGTGGGCAGATATATCCACTGAGCTTAAATGCTACCTCAGTCCTTGGAGCTGCTCAGTGGAGAGTGCCCATGAGCCTGGAGAGCCTAAGGAAAGCCTTGAGCAAGAGTCAGCTGTGTGCAGCTAATGAGAAAGAAGAGGCAGGTGGATCTACATGGAACTGCAGGTCTCTATGACCTTGCAGGTTTGTGTTCTTCCTTGTTTAGAGATGTAATCATTTTATGAGGAACAGTGACCCAGAGAGCTGGGGACTTAATTTAATACATTTCACATAGGCCTGGGTTTGTTGTCTGATTTATTAAAAGATAGCAGCACAATTTTTGGTGGGGAAAAAAAAATGCCATCTGTGTGCTGGGCACTATAAATCTGAAAAGGTAAAGGGATGCTTCAGCGCATGGTACACTCAGACCCCTTAATTGCCTTTCCTAAAAGCCTTCTTGGTCTCACACTGAGCTGGAGAGGGGAGCCTCAGCAGGCAGGTGATCTCTGTAGTGCCTGCAGGAGCATCATCCTCATCTACTACCCTAGAAAGGGTTTTAATGAAGCCTCCTAGCTCTAAATACAGACCCTGGGAAGAGGAGGGAAAGAGATGAGGGGATGGGAAATGTCCTCTTCCAATCCTTCTGGATGGAGAAAAAAGACAGGGTAAGGACTGGCATATTGCAGAGGTGAGCAAGGATTTAAGAGACAAAATGATCATTAATTACATCTGCAAAAATGGAGTAAAATGAATAATGGTTTTCTATCTGGCAAACCAGCCAAGGGTGCTCTGCAAAGAGGGACTGTACAAAAACTGCTTTGCAAGCCCAGCAGGAGGGTGTGAAACTGTCTTTGGAGGGAACAGAAGTGCAAATGATGGAGCAAAGTCCTGTGGGACAAGGGCATTGGAGCTCTTTGGGATTGGACTGACTAACGGGGAGGAGATTGGTGAGGACAGGAAGCTGGGGGTTAATTAAGTTGAAAGCCATAACAAAATGATGGAACATCTTCCTCCAAGGAAAGGAAGGAGTGAGGGAAGCAGAAAAAGGAGGAATAACATCAAGTTGTACTAAGGTGGAAAAAAAGACTAGGAACTTGTCTTTTACAGACTATGTCTGTATAAGAATAGTGTGACTGTGGAGGATTAAAATGAGAAAAAACAGGGGCAAAATGAGTTCCAGTTAGGAAGGGATATAGAGGGCGATAAAAGGATGCTCTGTAAAGATACTGAAATAGGAGGAAGGCAATGGAAATTATACATAACTGAATTAATGGAAAATGAGAGAACAGAAATAACAACAGAGAAAAGACTGGAGCATTCATTAGTTTTTATGCTTTAGCTATGGAGAAAAATAAAATATTTTAAAAAAAGATTATGAACTGGTGTTTATCAGGACCACTTTTACTGCAGAGGATAAGACAATCCAAACTAGCAAATAAACACTGCTAAAATCATTCAGAGAAGTTAGGCAAATTCAAGTCAGCAGGACTGGATGAAGTTCCCTCTAGAGCACTTCAGGCACTGGGCAGAGCAATCTGACTCATGAGTAATTATCTGCAAGAGCTCATGGAGAAGGGAGGTGATCCCAGAGGAGGTGAGAAGGGCAAACACAGTGTCTGTCTTTAAAGAAGGGGAAGCAAGACTTGGGGAATTACACAGCAGCCAGATCAGCATGTAATGCAAAAACTGTAATACAATAAACTGTGCAACAATCTCTTTGTGAGCATTTGACTGACAATAGAAAAACATACAGTCAGTCAGGCTTGATTTGTCATGGAGAAGTGATGTTAAAACCGTCCAGTTTCCATCCTTGAACTCAACAACTGTGTTATAGAATAAGGAAGAGGGAGCATATGTCATGTATTTTGAAAGAAGCAGAGTTTTAACAGCATTTCACATGACATTTCCATAAGCTGACCAGGAACTATGATCTCTGTGAAATCATCTTAAGACATACTTGACAGAAAATAAATGTATTCACATAAGAATTACTAATTCCTTTCCTTTGGATTTAGAAGGTTTTCCAAAAGGGCTCCCTCAGGGTTTGCTCCTGGACCTGATTCTAATATTTTCATTAGTGATTTGGAAGACAAAATAAAGACTATATAAATACTCCAGAGGATGTGTTCCAAAATGTGGCTGGGAAATCAGAGTAACAATATAAAATCAACCAGATTTGGTAAGGTAAAAAGCAGCAAAAAATGTGAAGTGGTAAAATGCTGGTCAAGCAGGCATTCAATAAAAAAGAGCTGTGGAAGAGGCACTGTGGAGAGGACACAGCTGTTGCAAAATACAGCAAATCTTATTCTGGAGCATATGAACAAAAGTGAAATATCAGAAGCAATGATTCCACTCTAACAAGGAAACACCAGGTGTGGGTTTGGATGCTGTGCTAGGAGAAGGTAGAAGAATGTCATAGACAAATCATACAGGGGCTGAAGGAAAGCAATGAGAATGAGGAGTGGTTCAAAACAATTGGAGGATTTTCTTTGCTTTTTCCAGAAGGGAAAAACATGTGAGAAGATGAAAACTGCCTTCAAGGTAGAGAAGACTTATAAAAAGGTTATTGACAATTGTTCTGGGTCCCACAGAAATAAATTTGCAAAGATTGTTGTTACTGGATAGCTGGGAAAGAAGAAGACTCCACAAATTAAACTCAAAAGCTTTCTAATTCAAAGCAAATTTCTTTGAATTATAATTTCTAAATCAATTTGTAAGTATTTTTCTCTGGAAGTTGATCAGCTTCTCTCAGGGATGTTTGGATCCTGCTCAGGGCACCAAGGAAAATTCGTGGTCTTCCTCCATCTCCTCTGTTCCATGACTGTCTCTTCAAGGTGTGACAGTGCTTCCATCTTCCCCATGCCTGACCAGAATGTGAAATATTGATGCTAATCCTGTGTTTGCACTTTAGCAGAGCTTCAAACACTCTGTTGGTGTTAATTAATTATCCAACAACAGCAGGAAGCCAGTGATACCAAATGCAGCACAGAGATTCCCTGACCAATAACAAAAGCAATCCTTCCTCCTGTGCATTGCAGAGCTCCACCAATTCTCTTCCCTAATGCACCACAAGCAGAATGAAGAGCCTCCTTTTCTGCAGACCTCCCACAGACAGCATGTGGCTGCTGGGGCTGAATGTGGTGATGAGGTCCTTGATCCTGAGGGCTCCAAAAATTCAGGAGCATGCTGGAGAGCAAAGAAGCCATGCAAAAACACACGTTGCATGCCAGGGAAACAGTGTGTTCCTCACTTTTCCCTAAAAAGGAACATCTAATTTGTGAATAAAGGAATAATACATGGATAAAGTTTGCCAGAAGTGTTGTTCAAGAGGAGCAGGTGGTGAGGAAAAAGGAGGAGGACGTTTGCAGGCTATATTCCTATCTGGAAGAAATATACTTTCTCTGAACTCTAGGAAGATTATGAAACAATCTGCTGGATGTCTCTGGGTAGTGATAAAGGAAAAGAGAAATCAAACAAAACCAGGAGCAGTCTCATGGTAGAGTCCATTGTACTTCAACTAATGAAAAAAAGGAGATAGAGGAGCATGATTTTTGAAAAAGAAAGCAATTATGTAATAAACAAGTACTGGTGGACTTGAAGGAAAATGGTAAGTCAAGAATATTGTGAATTTTAAAGTGAGAAAAAAGAGAGAAAAAAAAAAGGGAAAAGAGACTAAAAAGACAAGAGGAGGAACTTTAGACTTTGATTGATGTTAAGCACGTCCCTCAGGGTCTTAGGGAATTTTCTGATACTCTGAACATGTTGCCTTCCTCCTTCTTAGACTAACACCAAGTTCTGAATGATCAGATGGCAGGGATGGGTTTCTGTGGTCATCTCTTTTCTTGTAAAGCACTTTGCTTCCTCCATAAAAGTAGCATGACTACATACTAAACTTCTCAGTGAAGCATGAATTTGAGGAGGGAAAGATATCCATCCATATTTTTAGACAGGGCAACTAGTCAGTTCAGCTGGTCAGGCAGCATGGAGAGACCCTAGTGCCTATGAACTTGCTGCTGTATTTTACCTTGAATATTTAACAAAGGCATGGTGCCAAAGATTTTCAAGTTAAATATCACTTTATGGATCTTGTATGATGCTCATGGCATCCCCACCCAGCAACTAAATAATTCCTGTTTGCAGGAGGATGATACAGAGACCAGGAATTCAAGAATGTATATTTAGTAAATTTTGATGCTCCTTAAAGGTGGGACCCCTTTGTTCACTGGGGAGATGAGGTGTGAAATCAAAGTTCATATAGTCTCTGCACCTCTCTGCTTGGTCGCTGGGCTGGCTGCAGCTACTGCACTTCTCATGTTGCTCAAGAGGTGCATGAGGAAATGATCAGAGAGGGTAGGATGTGGTTAAAGCCTCAGGTTGCTAACTGGGGCTAATGTGAGGGAAGCGTATTATGTCTCACATCCATTAAGGCCTCCAGCAATCACCTCCCACGAAGGCAAAGGAGCAGCAGAAAAGGAATTGTAACTTCCTGAATCCCAGCAGCTCCTAGAGCTGCTCCTGTTAATATTCAATTATGTGCTGCCCTGGACTTGGAGCAGCTTAGAGCTGAACTACATCTCACTCCAGCCCTGAGGCTCAGCTGCAGCAAACACAGCTGCAGGAGGCTGAGCCACGGAGAGCAACAGCCCCAAAACAGGGTTATCACACCTCCAGCCGCCAGTGCAGAACCCACACTTAGGAGGAACTGCTCTGTCCACCCCTGATCTCTCTAGCTCCCTTCTCCAGGCTGTGAGACTTTGGGGAGCTGGTTATTCTGTGAGCTGTGGCTGGGGTCATCAGATTCCTTCCCATTTTTTATCCTGGATGTGCCAATTGACCACAGAATGCTCTGCATGCACTTCCTTCTGCATCTCACACCATGCAGCTTCTGCTGTGGCTTTTCCTTCATCTCATCCTCCCGCTCTGAAGTGTGTCCCGTCTTCATTGACCCACCCACCCTCTGATGAGCCCCTTCCACTTCCAGATCATGGTATTAACTTGACATTTGCAAAAGGTCACTGTGTTTGCTCTGCCTGAGTGTTATATTGCTCCCTCTTTTGTTGTTCTGCTTTGTAAGCTCTTGAAGGCAGAGGTTATCTTCTTGGGTGTGACTACACAGTGGCCAGGAGAATGAGGCCTCTGGTCCCAGTTGGTGTCTAACAGCTAAACCAGAAATAATAACTTGCTCATCGATGGAGAGGGTGACTCCAGTTTTATAGATTATTCATCAGACGACAATGAATCTTAATTTATATGCAAAAATCTTCCTTCCAGAAGAAGTCCATAAGCAGGATCACAAATAATGTCTTAATTTCAAAGACTACCAGCATCAGATCCCTGCTGTATTTCCAGGAGTCCGTTCAGACCACGTGGTACTGCTGGAGCATATGCCATTTGCTGCAGGAACAAATGTGGGACATAAGGGAGGTGACACACAATACATACTTTGTGCATCCAGTTTATGCAGATGAAGTCCTGGCTTTTTTTAGCCTGGAGTTTGTCACGCTGGAGCTGTTTGTTGCATCAAACAAATTGCAATGGAGATGAGCATGTATGGTACGTGCAGCATCAGGGTGTCCCCCCTCAAGTGGCTGCTCCCAGAAAGGTGTAGCTGGTGGAGAAAGGACACATAAATTAATCCTTTGCTCTCAGGTGAGAATGGATCTGATCCTGTCTGCAGTCCTGACCTCACCAGCATTCCCTGAGGTGCACGTGAAGGGCTGGAGCTCTCCCATCTCCGTTAAGCAGACAGGAAAGCTCCAGCCAAGGTAGAGACCCGGCACTATCCATGAGGACACACCCCAGGTTTGGCTCTTGTCAAACATAAATCAATTCTGAGCCTCAGCTACAGCCAGGCTATGCCAGAAAGGAGGGTGGGAGAGTGAGGCTGTCAGATGCAGTAGCCTGAAGCCTGTGGTTGAGGCTGCTCTTCACCTGATGCTGGTATTGCAGAGGAAACGCATCCACGTCTGGAAGATGTGCGCGTGGGGGATCTTGGCCTTTAGCTTTAGTGCCCACAGCTACATGGCACCAGCCTGACAGCTGTGCTGGCTTTAGGAACAGCCTGACCTGCTCCTCTGCCATGGTTTGTTTTGGGACTGACACAAAAGCTAAATCGTTCCCCCAAACCATGTACAGCCATTCCCAGGTATTAACTTTTCTGTTGCTTATAGTGATATTCTTTAAATGTCCCTGTTATTTTGCCTTGAAAACAGCTCATTCCTTGAGTTAGCCCTGTTCCTCTGCTTCTCCATTATATCCCTTGCCAGCCAGAGAAAACTGTACTAGGCAGGATCAGGCAGTGCTGTGGCTCAGAGTCACTACACAGAGATTAATTGCCTGCCACGGGTGGGTTGGTGGCTTGAAGGTGGATGCCAACCTGGAGGCGTTAGGGCTGAGTTCTGCTTCAATTCCTGATCTGAGTCTCTCCCTCCTGCCCGTGTGCACCTTGCAGGAATATAACTGAGTTTGAAGTATCTGCTTCCTCCCAAATTCATTTGAAATTCATTAATGGGTTCAGAAGCTTTTGGGAGAGGAGGATGGACACATACCTGCACAGAAAAGCAGCGCAGCAGAACCTTTATTTCCTTAGGGAGGCAGCCTAAAGAAATATTAGCATTTATTCTCATCTGTTGCTGAGCTTACGACCCACACAAATAACAGGGAATAGCGAGCGAGCAGCCGGCTGCAGAATGGGAACAGGGAAAATGACTCAGCAAGCTTGGCACAAATCTGGAGAAAATGCAGGTACATTATAACCTTGCTTGAGCATCAATCTCATCTGTGACATGACATAGAAACAGCAGCCAGTATAGATATTTGGATTTGATAGAAACATTCCTTCTGATAAATGATTTAGCTCTGCTCTTGCAAGTAGTTATATCCAGGAGCAGAGCAGGTGAGAAGCTGCCTTCATAGATGCCAGCAAAGGAAAGGAAAAAGTTCAATGAAGACCTCTCACTGCTTTATAAATACATGTTTTTTCTTCTGCTATCAGTTGACAAATAGCTGCTGAATTATAGTTTCATGCTTTGTTCATGTCATTTTCCCCAAGAACAGTATTTCCTGCTACATCACCTTAGAAACTTGATCAACAAACACTCTGCTTTACACGTAAACAAAGCTTTATTCTATCCTATTTTTGATAGCAGCCAGCATTTTAGAAACCAGAACGTTTCGGGTTCTCTGGGCTATTTGCCTCAATTTCACAATTTGATTTTGGTTTTGAGGGCCTGTCAGCATTGTTTATACCCAGATCTGTTGGAGTAGTGATGTTTTTCTGTGAGTGGCAAGGAAAATATATTGCTGCAAATTGCTGTCTGGAATCAGATTTTTTTCTCTTGAGAGTCTAAATGAAACTGCACTTTTTAACACATGGGAACTAAAAAGCGAAATTAATTCGAAAGAGAAGTGAAACAAGAAAATTCAGTGTCAACAACAAAAATGGATCAAAAGAAGCAAAGACAACTCTGACAATTAAGCAGAACCATTTCCAAAACTCAAGCTACAATAAAATCTAGGAGCGTTATCACCAACCAAGCACCTGAATAACTCTGCAGGGTCCTTTAGCCATTTCCTTGTGTAATAACATCAGATCTTGTCCTGACCTCATGACAAGGTCTTTCTTTTTAACTGTGGAAAAACAAGATCAGAGCCCTATAAAGTTTTCTTACTTGGTTTCATTAGATGAGCATTTCCCAGGTAGCTGCTATGAAAAAAACAAATTAATCCAATGGCAAACAGGGGATTTTATCTGGCAGTTTTAAAAAACTTGCACAGGAGCCCCAGCTACTGAGCCTCCTGTGATCTGCCACCATATGAAGACAGAGTGCATCAGTTAGGGATTAATATTAAGGCAGATATTAAAGCCTATCACATGATGAAGGATTTTCCTATATGTGGACTTCAATGGGATGCTTTAAATCCTGTGAGTGTGCGTGGATACGCACATGTATGTACACGCTGGTGTTTATTCATGGGCAGACACAGCCTCAGGCTTCTTCAGGCCTTTCCAAGGAACATAAATTTGGGAGGGGGGACGGAGAGAGAGAGAAGAGTCATCTTTAAACCTCACATTTTTGAAAGTAAGTTTTTGAAGGAGACAGGCTGAGGAGGAGAGAGCCAAGATCGTAAAGATTTTATAACTAACAACATTTTTTAAGAGGAGACAGAATCTCTGCTCTTTTTTAGTGCAAAATCTTGCAATAATTTAAAGCAAATTTGGGAAATAGCTGCCTTTTGACAGAAATGCTTCATTTTCCTTTTCTGCTGGGCTGTAACCTAGAGCATCTTGGCTTGAGAAAATGAAATAAAGCTGAGCGATGATGCGCTGTCACTGCTGCCGCCGCCACTCTGCCTCCTGCAAATCTCCCAAAATCGTGCACAGCCCTCCAGGTCAGAGCACAGGAAGGCATTCTCCTTCCAGGCTCAATCCTGCACCAGACAAACTTACCCAGGGCTTTGTAAAACACGGCCGGGGTTTACAGCGAGCGGCTCTGCCCGAGGTGCCGCTTCCAAGGGTTGGTGTGGAGAGGAAACTCTTCCCATGACACAGCAGAACAGCAACAGCAGCAGCAGCAGAGTAAAACAGATCAGTTCTGGCAGTACTCCTAAAAGACTACTTTAAATCCCAGCTCCAGCCTCTTCCTCCTTTAAGGATGATCTGAAGAAGGGAATACAGAATAAAAAGAGGCTTAGTGAGGCAGGGAAAGGAGGCCCGGAGATATGGGAAGCAAGGCAAATTGTACTTAGGCTCCACAGCAGTGGGACAGCCTGGTTAAACGGCAGAAAGGAGCCCAGAGAGGAAATTCCCCCAAAATTGGATGGGAAAGAGAGATAAACATAAACAGTGTGTAGGGTGGATAGAAGGAAGACTCTGAGAAGAAGTAAGGAAAGAAGGATGAACTGATCCTCAGTCTGTTAACTCTTTTCAGCTAAAATTATTAGTAATTTTTACAAAATTAAAAAAAAAATTAAAAAATAATAGTAGAGATATCTGAAACACTGATCTGTTAGATTCACAGCCCATTGCATGGGCACCTGGAAATGAGTGGGGCAAAGAACAGGTATTTCAAGTCCAAAGCACAAATGGGAGAGCTAAGGGAGATGATCCACTGTCCCTGCAGGATTGGGCCTGTGCCGAGTGGCCGGGTGGCTCCAGTCCCCTCCAGTGGCTGACAGCCATCATCACCAACCCAGCAGCTGGAAAAAAGTCGTTTATATGACTTCCTTAAAGAAAACGTGGTGGGACATAAAAAAAATTAAATCCCAAACTTAAAATTTACTGCACTTGTGGATCATGCTTTTTTAATCTGTTGAGGGGCTGCTGGAGGCTGTAAGGAAGGAGTGAATGCGGGATTGCTTTTCCTCCTTCCGTTTTAAATAACAAATCTATCTCCTTCTTCTCAGTCTAGCCCCTAAAGCCTTGCACTTGATTACCAACACCGACGTGATGCCACCAGTTAAGGAACAGAATTTGGAGGCCTCCTGCAGGAACCTTCCATGGGGAAAACCCCCAGAGCCCCCTGCGCGTTGTCAGCCCGGTGGTGGGACCGTGGAACGGGTGGGCTTCAGCTCCCTGAACCCAAATCCTGGGGGCTGGTGGAGAGCAGGGAATAAAACCCACTTCAGCACCGAAGGCGGAACAGCAGCCGGAGGAGCGCAGCGCTGCCGCCGGCCGGCCCCGAACCCCCGGCGGCTGCGGCCGGGCAGCGGGATGCGCGGGGAACCGGGGGCTGTCCGAACCACGGGTAATTGTCGGCATCTTCCCCTTTTCTTTCTGTGACGGCTGGCTGCTTGCTGGTAGTGTTGCAGTGGCCAGCGCACATCCCTAGGAGCGGCTCCTTCCAGCAGCTCGGCACAGAGCCGGCTGTCGGGAGCCGGCGGTGCGACGGGTCGCGACGGCGAAATCGCTTCGCTACCGACCGGCAGAGTTAAACGCGGCGGTAGCGACCACCGCATCGACCCCGCACGGGCAGAACTGCTCACATCTGCTCCTCTTCCCTCCGACACAAACAAGAGGTTTTTCCGTCTTATTTATTTTGTTTTTTTTCCCTTTGGTTGATTTGGATTTTTTGCTTTTTCTGCCGCTTCCAGAACCCGACTCGCCGCGGCCGCAGACGAGCACCGGATCCCGCAGCCTCCAGGAGCGGGGTCCATCCTTCCGCACGGTGCCTGCCCGGCCGTTTATTCCCCGGCTATTCCTTTCTGCGAAAAGAGAAGGGGAAAAAGCAAAAAAAGACCAAAACAACCTAAAACACAAACACCAAACCAACCCCTAATAAATAATAATAGAAGAAGGAAGCGCAGCAACTTGCTTTAAGCAAAGGGCGGAAGGACCACGGAGCGCAGCCCCCCGGGAAGGGAGGTAGCGGAGGGAGGGCAGGCGGGCACCGGCAGGGCTCGCAGCCCCACGGGGGTACCGGCAGGTCCGGCGGCGGCGGACGTGAAAGTCCCCTTTAAGTTTCCATAGAGAGGCCTCCGGGTGTCACATGATGGACATGATATAACGAAACAACATCGTGGGGAGGGACGGAGGGAAGCAGTGGGGGAGCCCGGGGAGGCGGCGGTGCCCCCCGACCCGCCCGCCCCGGTTGCACCTGTCTCGGCGCGCCGGGAGCGCGGTGTCCGCCCCGCTGATGGGGCTGCGGGCGGCACCTTCCCCCGGGGAGGAGGAGAAGGAGGAGGAGGAGGAGAAGAAGGAGGCGAGCCGGTGGCGGAGGTAAGTTACCGGCGGGACCGGGGCGGGGGGCGCAGGGTGCGGGCGCGGTGTGTGCGCCGAGGGGATGCGGGGTGTGTGTGCGCGGGGTGTCCGCGGTGTCCCCGCGGAGCGCCGGGTGTGTGCGCGCCCTCCCGCCCTCCATGTCCGCATTCCAGCTCATGTTGCGCAGATAAAATTCAAACTTGAGGTAAACACAAGCGGCGGGGGGGGGCGGACAGGGAACTCGGGAGGAGGGAGGCTCGCTCCATCCCGGC